>NW_027518260.1:595331-678484 GCF_023851605.1 Tamandua tetradactyla
ATTTAAGCACATGAGGAAAACAGAATCATTTCTCTTATTAGATGTTGTAAAACAAGAAATGGAAAATAACAAATAAATGTTTTGATGAAAATAGAGGGCAAACTAGTTTATCATGGACATTTTGTTAGCTTCAGTATCCAGGTTGTGTCTACAAAAAATTGCCTATAAGATGATGAGAAGGAGAAAAAAGCCAGCTGTTAGATAAATCCTTTTTGAAATTTCCATAAGACAACAGCTCTAAATAGCTTCTTGAGAGAGCAATAATGCTATACATTTTACAAAGTAGAGAGGAAAGTTAGTGATAGTTCAGTGTTATTAGGATAATTTCACTGTTGGATGCTGTGCAGAGTCTCAGATTGTGTAGTCATGGGAGAGAATATAGGGACAGACAGACAAAGTCACAATTAGTATTTTTTAATTGGTAAACTTGATTTATCAAGAAGGTATAAAGGCATTTCTAAGGGCAATAGAAATATTCACCATTATCATCTTCAACAGCATATATTTGAACACAAACAGGTTTATGTGAATTGAAACAAAATTGGTTCAATAAAACAAAGGAATAATGAAATGCTCTATGATCAATAAACCAAAGATGATGCACATGGGAGTAATTTTGTAGGTGATTAGTTGATTGTGTGATTATCATATGTAGGCACCATTATAGGTTATATTGATGTTTTATTCCTCTCTTCAATGTTTTATTGACTATGACTGCAGTAATGACAATCTCACAGTTGACTGTGAGTAAATACTAAACTATTTACTTTCTGATGTGTTCCTTTATCCACATGCCCCGAGTCATCTTCGTGGACTTATTCTTAGCCTGTCTATGATGGAATTCAAGGTTGGGGGTACCACAGTGTAGGACACAGAAATTACAATGTCAAAATAAAAGGATGTTGATGTTGGCCTTAGTAAGCAGTGAACGTAAAGAGAAATAATACAACCACCGAAGGTGTGAAAGTTTGAATTAATTGTCATTGGATTTTCTACCAATGAAAATGTGTACACTGTAATCAGTACTCTTATGCATAGTTGTGGAACCTGAAAGGGAATGTCCTGATTATGATCACAACTTTATAAGAGAACCTTCACACCCCTGTCCAGTTGTTCCTGAAGAATTTATGCTTCCTGGATCTCTGCCTCATTTCAATCATAATCCCCAAACCCCCAAGGAGTTTTCAACTCATTGACCCACAACAACTCCATCTGCTTCCTTGGCTGTGTCATCCAAGTCTTCTTGACAGTTTGTAATGCATCTGCAAGGCTTTTCTTATTCACAACAATGTACTTTAACTGCTATGCTGCCACTTGTCATCCTGTGCAAGATGAAGTCATCATGAACATGGGCATGTATGTGCAGATGGTTGCTATGTCTTGGCTAGGTAGGAATCTGAATACTGTGATGCACACAGCTGGTACCTTCTCTTTATTCTTTGGGTTTAGTGTGTTCAATCAGTTCTGAGAGAACACCCAGTTATTGTTGTTTCTTGTTCAAAATACTTGATAGGAGAAATTGTGTCCATCTTCATTACTGTGTTTGTGGAGTCTTGCTATGTTAATTTCATTGTCATTTCCTCTGTCTATAACTTCCCCAATGTCAAGAAGATACCATCAAAAGGTCAGTTAAGAACCTACTCCACTTGCCTTTCACACCTTCTGGTGGTTGTATTATTTCTCTTCACTAGCTTCACTGCTTACTAAGGCCAACATCAACATCCTTTTCTATTTTTGACATTGTAATTTCTGTGTCCTACTCTGTGGTACCCCCAACGTTGAATTCCATCATAGACAGGCTAAGAAATAAGTCCACGAAGATGACTCTGGGCATGTGGATAAAAGGAAAGCGCATCAGAAAGTAAATATATTTCAATAGCAAATATAATCTACAAATATTGATGGTTTATTCATTTTTCCTCCTACTTTTACAAATAAATATATACAAAGAAAAAATGGTCATATCCTTTATTAGGAATTTTCACTGGGCAAAAATGTCATTATTGTTATTCTATAATTATGCAAGGCTCTGGAATTCCAAAAGTTAAATATACATTTGCCAATTCATTTTAGGTGTATTTATAAATAGAATAAAGCTATTTTTGTATGATATAAAGAAATGTCATTGTCTGGAAGTCACTACCACATATTACCAATTTTTTTTTTTTTTTAAAGGAAAGACAGAGAGAAGGAAGGAAGGATAGAAGGAAGGAAGGAAGGAAGAAAGGGAAACATTTTTAAACATTTTCTTGTTTTTATTGTATTCTGTTTCTCCGTTTTTGTTACATGGGCTGGGCCGGGAATCGAACCGAGGTCCTCCTTACCAAATCAATCAAAAGCAACAAACAAAAAAGCCCCTAAACTTCCACTGTCTTATGATATGACATGTTTATTCAAATAACTAATATATTGTAGAGCCT
Organism: Tamandua tetradactyla; assembly: GCF_023851605.1. Taxonomy (NCBI): domain Eukaryota; kingdom Metazoa; phylum Chordata; class Mammalia; order Pilosa; family Myrmecophagidae; genus Tamandua; species Tamandua tetradactyla. Next base: position 597,752 of record NW_027518260.1, read on the forward strand.
TAAGACATATAAATGTTATTCATTCTTTGTATTAGGTTAGTTATATAAACACACCATAAGGGACATCAGTTCAAAATTGAATGTAGTGATCTCACCCACCAAACTTTCCTTATAGGGAGCTATCTTTCAGTACATATTCTCATTTGAGGGTTTCAGTAAAATGACATATGGGAAAAAATGGAATTTTTTTCCAGGAACAGATATCAGAATCCAGAAGAAATAAATGAACTGTGATTCACAAATATTCATTCATTCAGTTTTCTGCCAAAGTTTACAAGTAGGTATTTGAAAGAAAGAAGAGAGTAATGCCTCAGTAATTTTCATTAGCCAGACAAGTTATATTTTCTATTGCTATGACAACTCAAGAATTACTAATTCCTAATCCTTGAGTTATGGATCTTGAGTTGTGGGTCCCTTTTCTAACTCTTGTCGTACGGGGAATTTTGTAAGCTGAGTTCTACCTTTTTTTGGTGCATGGTCTAGGAATTGAACCCAGGTCTACTGCATGGAAAGTGAACATTCTATCTCTGAACCACCCATGCACCCATAATTCTACCTATTTTCATATGATGTACGAAAGCATGTTTGCTTAGAAAGCATTAGCACACATTACCAATTATTACCAAAAACAAAAAAAATTAACAAAAGCAATCCAATCCTTCTATCCTATTAATCCCATCAATGCATTACAATCTTTTGGGATTCTTTGGCATATTTGTATTCATTCACTGTACCAGTTTGAAAAGATTTATGTACCCTAGAGAAGCCATGTTTTAAACCTAATCAATCTTGTGGGAGCAACCATTTCTTCTAATCCCTATTCAGTACCATAAGTTGGAAACTTGATTGTGTTGTCTCCATGGAGATGTGACTCACCCAATTGTGGGTATCAACCTTTGAATAGAGGGAGATGTGACCCCACCCATTCCAGCTGGGCCTTTATTACTTTACTTGAAACTTTTAAAAGAGGCATTATGGAGTAAGGTTAAGAATGATGAGAACAGCAGAGACACAAGAACTACAGAATCCATCAGCCAGTAACCTTTGGAGATGAAGGAGAGTGCCCCATGGGGAGCATCATGAAGCAAGAGACCTGAAGAGTAAGATGGAAGATGTCACCATGTTTGCAACGTGGCTTTACAGTTGAGAAAGAAACACTGAACTTCATCACCATTTCTTGAGTGAAGCTAGCAAACTAGAACAGATTTTGGTAATAAGAGTGGGATGCTGCTGTGGTTTGCAAATACCAAACATGTTGAAATAGCTTTGTAAAGGGATAAGGAAAAGACTCTGGAAGAATTGTGAAGATCTTGATAGAGAAGGCCTAGAATGCTTTGAAGAGACTGTTGGTACAAATGCGTATGCTAGACAGAAATGAGACACGTATTATTGCAAACTGTAAGACAGGCAATCCATGTTTTAAGATGGCAGACAATCTGGCAAAGTTGATGAGTGATTTTGGCTGAAAGGCAAATTTAAAAAGCTATAAACTTGGAAATTTAACAGAATAGATTTCCAAATTAAATGCTGAAAGTGCAGTCTGGATTCTCCTTGCAGCTTATAATGAAGTGTAACTAGAAAAAGATAAGAATTGAACCCTTGGGTACAAAGAAACCAATAATTGATGATCTAGAAAATTCTGGGCTTCCAGGAAGGGAGACCCTAGAGAATAGTGCCCCATGTGAGAATTTAACCAAATGTGGAACCAGTCAGCCACTTTGGAAAATACTAGGATTGGAAATAGAGTTATCCAGGAAGGATGTACGGAAACTCCTTCTGTATGATGGGCACAATCCTTGTTTGCTACATAGAAAGCCAACAAGAGTGTTGTGGGACTTGTATAAAAGGAATTACTGCCAGTCTCAACTACAGGGGGTGCAGAAAAGGGACAATGTGAGGTAAAATAATTTCAGAAGCAGAACTATGGAAGCAAAATTCCGGAGTCAAGAATCCTTAGGCCAGGAGAGCAGACCCACCCAAGTATGTGGAGTGGGTAAGTTTGACCCAAAGGCATAAGATGGGCCTTCCACCTTGGTGCAGTGAAGATGTCCTTCAGCCTCAGACCTTGGAAAGGGTGCAACACATTCATTGGGAAATTGAGGAGAATCTGGATGCCACCACATGAAGGATTGAACATATTCTCTAGAAGTGACAGAGAGCCTGTTTGCAGCCCGGATGCTTGAAGAAGGTAGAGCTAAGAAAAAGGTGGTCTCCAAAAAGTCCCCTTGCATTCAGACAGAGGCAAGCTGCTCCATACATCCTTGTAAAAGGTGGGACTGCCACTTTCTAAATCCCCAAACATAAATGATTTTCAGACTTTGAAATTGAATGGTCATTGCCCTGCAGGTTTTCAAGACAGCTTGGGTCCAGTGATCCCTGTGTTCCCTTCAATCTCTCCCTATTGAAATGGCTATATATATCTTATGACTGTGTCTCCTTTGTATATTGGCAGCAAATGAATTTTTACACACCCAGAGCCAGAGGATAATGTTGACTTAGGATAGACCATGCCTGCATTTAACTTTGATGAGACTTTGTACTGGTTTAAATCTTGTATTACATTTGTATTGTTATTGAAATAATTTAAGGATTTCTGATATTGTGATGGAATTAATGTATTTTGTATGTGGAAAAAAACGTGTCATTTTTAGGGTCCAGAGGGTGGAACATGCATTTTGAAAGGATTATATGCCCTAGAAAAGCCATGTTTTAATCCTAATCAATCTTGTGGTAGCAGCCATTTCTTCTAGTTCCTATTCAGCACTATAGTTTGGAAACTTGATTGGGTTGTCCTCATGGTGATGTGACTCACCCAATTGTGTGTATTAACCTTTCAATAAAGGGAGATGTGATTCTTCCCATTCCAGGTGGGTCTTCATGACTTTACTGGAATTCTTTAAATGAGGAAACATTTTGGAGAAAGCTTGAGAATCATGAGAACAGAACAGACATCAGAACTACAGAATCCATCAGTCAGCAACCTTTGGAGATGAAGGAGAATGCCCCTGAGGTAGCTTCATGAAGCAAGAGGCCTGGACAGGAAGCTAGAAGGTATTGCCATGTTCACCATTTACCTTTCCAGTTGAGAGAGAAACCCTGAACTTCATTAGCATTTGCTAGTGCAGCTAGCAAACTAGAACAGTGTCACATTTATACACCATTGTGAGGGATACATTAATTAAAAATTAAATATGGTGTCCTTGCTCACCGCATTCTACTGACACGATATTCTCTTTCATTTTTATATTCATTACCAGTTTTCTGTGAAAGGAAAAATTGAAAATGAGTATTAAATGATTTTTTCAAGAGATGGTTATCAGAACAAATGGGAATAGATAAACTATTATTAAGGTGTCATAAGTAAATGAAAATTAACTTGGGTTATGTTTTCTTTTTATCTCCACATAACTATAATTTATTGTATCTGATATAAAAAATTATGTAAATGTGTGTGTGTGTGTGTGTGTGTGTGTGTGTGTGTGTGTGTTTGGTTTGCTTAAGTTCCTGGGATGCAATATACTATAAATGGATTGGTTTTTACAATGGGGATTAATTAACTTAGTTACTATTCGAAGGCCATGAAAATGTCCCAATTAAGGCATCAATAAAATGATAACTGAACTCTGAAGACAGAACACCATCATTTGGTATAACTGTGCAATTGGAAGTTAAATGATGATGTCTACTGGTCATTCTCTCCAAGATTTCCTTGCTTACAGCTTCTGGCTTCAGTGGCTTCCTCTCTGAGCTTCTGTGGATCCTTTAATAACTTCTGCAGAGCTTTCTCTATATGCTTCTTTGGGCTTTTTCTGTTTTTTATCCCTTCATAAAGGACTCCAGTAAAAGAATTCAGACCCTCATTACATGGGGTGGTCGCATTGCATTTGAAGTAACTGAAACAAAAGGTTCCACCTAGAGCAGGTCTGTATCATCAGGAATGGATTAAAAGAATATGGGCTTTTCTGGGGAATATAACAGCTTCATACTAGCAAAATCATTATAAAAATTTTAAATCATATTTGTACTTTTTAAAATAAAGGTAAAATTTTAAAACACTTCGTTTTGGTTATAATTGAGGATCCTCCTTAATCATAAAAATTGTGTCTTCATGTCTGACTGACATTCTACTAGATATCTTAAAGTTTCCTCAATCATTCTCCTATGACTGTACAATAATTTTATTCTTGCATTATAAGAAATATTTGGTTGAATTAATCATAAAAATGTAAGTGCTTTTCTTGAATCATTTTAGTATAATTCACATGGTTTTCATTATTGATCATGTAATATTATGAAATTATTCCTCCAGAATCTTTCATAATCAGTAAATATTTTCAAATTAATGAATATCTGATTTTACAAGGATAGATTTCATTTGGTTCTTTAAGTTTATTCCAATTTTCATACCTGTCTCTAGTGCTCCCTTTAGTATTTCTTGCAGAGCTGGTCTCTTGTTCACAAATTCTCTCAGTGATTTTTGTCTGAAAATGGTTTAATTTCTCCCACATTTTTGAAGGACAATTTTGCTGGATATAGAATTCTTGATTGGCTGTTTTACTCTTTAAATAATTTAAATATATCATCCCACTGTCTTCTTGCCTCCATGGTTTCTGCTGAGAAATCTATGCATAGTCTTATTGGGCTTCCCTTGTATGTGATGGATTGCTTTTCTCTTGCTGCTTTCAAGATTCTCTCTTTCTCTTTGACCTCTGACATTCTGATTAGTAAATGTCATGGAGTACATCTATTTGGATCTATTCTCTTTGGGGTACGCTGCACTTCTTGCATCTGTCATTTTAAGTCTTTCATAAGAGTTGGGAAATTTTCAGTGATAATTTCCTCCATTAGTTTTTCTCCTCCTTTTTCTTTCTCTTCTCCTTCTGGGACACACACAACACATATATTCATGTGCTTCATATTGTCTTTCAGTTCCCTGAGTCCCTGCTCATATTTTTCCATTATTTTCCCTATATTTTCTTTTTCTTGATGGATTTCAGATATTCCATCCTCCAGTTCACTAATCCTATGTTCTGTCTCTCAAAACCTACCATTGTAGGTTTCCATTGTTTTTTTTTTCATCTCTTCTACCGTGACTTTCATTCACATAAGTTCTGTAACTTGTTTTTTCAGCCTTCTGATTTCCTCTTTTTGTTCATTCCTTGCCTTCTTTATATCCTCCCTCAATTCATTGATTTTGTTTTTGCTGAGATTTTCCATTTCTGTTCATATATTCTGAATCAATTGTTTCAGCTCCTGTATCTCATTTGAATTGTTGGTTTGTTCCTTTGACTGGGCCATATCTTCAATTTTCCTAGTGTGATTTGCTATTTTTTGCTGGCTTCTATGCATTTACTTACCTTAATGAGTTTATTCTGGAGTTTGCTTTCACTTATTTTACCCAGGGTTTTCTTGCTGGATGAATTTTTGGTCTATCTGTAGTTTAACATTCAGTTCAACTTTATCTGGACCTCTAACTTGAGTTTTGTTTAACAGAGGAGAATTTTTCAGTTCTTGTTTTCTTGTTTCTTGCCCTGTTTGTATGGTGCCTTTCCCCACACACACTTAGGAGGGTCTACTTAAGGTATTATAGACCCCTGCTGGATTTTTCCAGACCAAACTGGCCCCCTATCAGGAGGAAAGAGTCACCTGTATCGGTTTTCCCCGAGGGTGGGACCCAGCAAGTTAAAAGACTTTTCTGGGAAGTCTCTGGATGCTGTTTTTCTTGTGTTGCCCAGTATGTGGTGCTTGTCTGCCTGCAGGTCCCACCCACATAAGATGATGTGGTACTTTTAACTTTGGCAGACTCTCCCTGCTGGGAGTTTGGTGGAGACAGAGGAGAGGTTGTAGGCTAGTTTTAATGGTCTCAAATTACTAAGCCCTGGTGTCTCAATTCCTTGACGGGGGGATTCTACCTGAGTTGGGCTTCATCCCTCCCCTGGGGAAGGAACAGTCTCCAGACAAGCACTCAGATGAGCTTGTTTCTGCCTATGCCTGGGGCCATTGCCACCTGAGAAGCCCTGCCGCTGTATCCAAAGGCAGTCAAGCCTTTGTAGAAACACAGCCACAAAAACCTCTGTTTCTTTCTTTTTTTTTCTTTTTCCATCATCCCTGCCCCCTTGGTGCCAGGGCAAAAATGAGCAACCTCCACTTTGACCAGGTTCACCTGAGCTGGAGGCCTATTTTTAGTAGCCAGAATTTGTTAATTAATTCCACAATTGGCATTTGGTTGGGCTCAGCCCCTGCTGCTGGTAAAGTCTCTTTCCTTTCCCCTCTGGGAATCAGCCTGTGGAGGAGGGGCACTGGCCACCATGGCTTGGGGAGCTCACAGTTCTGGGGGGCTCACAGCTGGTCCAGCTGGTCCAGACTGCAGTGCGTTGTGTGTCTGGTCAGTGATGTGGCCCCAGGAGCTGTTCTCTACTGTTTCTGGTTATTTAGTAGTTGTTCTGGAGGGCGAACTAAAATGCACACATTGCTAAGCCACCATCTTGGCCTGGAATCTATTCCAATTTTCATGCAGTATTTTTTCACCAAGGAGTATAACAGAGGGATTGCTGCAATTGATTGCTCACCATGCAAGGGACATGCTTATTTATTGTTTGTTATTCTGTACTCTAAATCATCTATTCATTTGTCTGTGGAGTCATAAAATGCATGGTTAACTTGAATCTGCTTTTTTTATGTTGTATGGTGAGGTCACATTTCATTATTTTCTATGTGAGTATTCCGTTATTACAGCACCATTTGTTGAAATTTTTGTTTGTTATGTTTGTTTTTTGGGAAGTGCACAGTCTGGGAATCAAACTTAGGTCTCCCTCATGGCAGACAAGAATTCTACCACTGAACTACTCTTGTACTCCTTTGAATGTGCTTTCAAATGGTATAAATACTAATATCTACTCCATGTAAATTTTGTCCATCTCTTGGAGTCCCTTTAATTAATATTTTGTTACTTTTTTACTTAACAGCACTTATAAGAATTATATAATTAAATGTGTCAAATTGCTTCCTTGTGATTTTTTATTACTCCAAAATAATAGTTGTTAATCCATTGCATTTAATTTACATTATTTAGCATCATTTTATATTGCATACACAAAGATGACTATGTGTGTACTGAGATCAAAATGCTTTTGAGATTTTTTTGCAATAGTTTTAAAGAAAAGCAGGAAACATTTTCATGTATGCTGAAAAATATTTCTCACTAAGTCCATTTTTATTTAGTTAACATAAACACATTCCATGTTTTTGAATAAAATATAAAGCCATAAGAAATTTAATTATTTCATTTCCATATCATGTAGAGCCTATCATAACTCAAGAGAGAAATTGGCCTTAGTTTACACAATTTGCTGCTGCTCCATTTCTAATCTTCTCTAGTAAACATTTCTTAAGCACAGAATTTTCATACTCAGTACAATATTCAAATTTTTATGGATACTCCCTTTTTAGTTCAGTCATTAATTTTACTATAATAATTCAAGTGACAGTACCTACGCTGTGTTAGTCTTTTCATTGATGAATTCACAAGGTTGTTGTAAGCTTTCATCACTGATGCATGTTCCTGCAATGGTCAATCAAAAAATGACTGATGATCTTTCATCAGTTAATATTCATTGATAATTCTTATTGCTTTATATTGAATAGACTTATGCAGAATTTTCATAGGAGACTATGTAATATTAAATTATGTTTTCAGATATGATTCTCTGATAACATACAAAAAGTAAATGACATGGGGAAGGTTTTCTTTGGCATCTGCACATTTTGTTGAGATATATTCACACACCATATATTCCACCAAAAGTATCAATCAATATTTTCAGAATCACCACTTAGTTGTACAATCATCATCAAATTAAATTTCAGACAATTTTCATTGTATCAAAGAGAAAAATAACAGATACATGTTAGAGACCTGGGTTGGATTCTCAGTGCCTGCCCATGGAAAAAAATAAATATATGCCGATAGACATAAAAAGACAATTAAAAAACACCCAATATCTCTTAACACCCATCATTATTGACCCCTAGTATTGGTATGGTACACCTGTTACTGTTGATAAAAAAAATTTAAGACATTAATGTCAAATATTGACTATAGCTCAGATTAGGTAATTTTCTCCATCTAACACTGCTCACTCTTTGTACAAATGCTGTACATTTTAAGTAGCTTATGGAAGAATTTATTTCTATTCATAGTTTAATCAGTGGCATACTGACTAACTGACTTTAAACAACCCCTTTCAATCAAATTCACCTACCATATGACAGTGTTACCTATAACTCCAATAACGGGTTACCACCACCTCTATCCATTCCCAAACATTTATGTTCAACCATCTTAACAATTCTGAGCATATTATGTAACTGCACTTCCTTCTGTAGTTTCTGCTTATCTCTTGGCACCCTATATTCTACATTTTCAAGACAGTGAGTTTACATATTCTAGATATCTCTCCTTTTGTGTCTGGCTTATTTCATGTCTTCAAGTTTCATCTAAGTTTCCACATACTCCAGGAGCCCATTAGCTACAGCTGCTTCAAAATATTCCATTTTATCCCTATTTTCTTTATCAATTCATCTATTGATGGACATTTGAAATATTTCCATACTTTAGCAGTTGAAAATACTGCGATTATGATCAATGGTGTGCAAATGTCTGTTACTATCTCTGCTTTCAGATCTTCTGGGTATATACTGATTATATTTCCATTTCTGGCATATTGCATTCCAGCAGCTTTAACAAACAAATACAGTAGAGTTCCCTTTTATTCAAATTTTTGGAAGAGTTTGAGCAGAATGTTATTAGTTCTATCTGGAATGTTTGATAAAATTGCCCTGTGAAGTCAACTGGTCCTTAGCTTTTGTTTATAGGGAGCCTTTTGATAACTGATTAAGTCTCTTCCCTCATGATTGGTTTGATGATACCTTCTATGTATCCTCCAGTCAGAATAGGTTGTTTGTGTGTTTGTAAGAAATTATCCAAATCATCTTAAGTTTAGTTTGTTGGCTTACAGGGGTCATAGAAGCCTCTTATACTTCTTTTTTATTTCTAAGGGGTCCATGTAAATACACACCATTAACTCTGATTTTATTGTTTTGCATCTCCTCTAGTTTTTACTTTCTCCATTTAACTGTTTCGTGTCAGGCAGGACATTCGCCGGCATGGTTCTCTGGCAGGGAAATCGATGACTTCATGATAGCCACACCGATTGGTCTCTGCCTGCCAGAAGCACCGGCCTGCTGGAGCGGTGGGGCACCAGACCATCCCTCAGGTTACCTGACCAGCAGTTGCCACCAACGCGTCGGTGGCCGGGGGTTGGGGAGTGGGCGGGGCCTCATGCTCAGCTATCCCTCCCGCGGACCTGCACCCCGGCTGTCTGCCACAGAGCTTTGTGAGGCAGGAGCTGTGGCCCGTGCCTTTTAATTTTTAAGTATTATGTTTTGAATACCTAAAAAAACACCAAATAAAAGCAAACATTCTTAACTTTGGCTCATTCTGCTCTCCTCATATAATCAGTAATACACAATATCATCCCATAGTTGCATATTCATCATCATGATCATTTCTTGGAACATTTACATCTGTTCAGAAAATGAAATTAAAAGAAAAGAGAAAAAAATTTTTACATACCATACCCCTGACCCCAAGAGGTTTCAAGCAGTCCTGATGTTATACGGCCGGCATCTTCCACTGGCAGTGGAGATTGATACCTTCATGCTCGCCATGCTGATTGGTCTCCCCCTGCAGGAAGCCCTGGCCCTTTGGAGTAGGGTGCCTCCAGACCTTCCCTGGGTTCACTGACCCGCAGTTGCCACCAGTGCCCTGGCTGCAAGTGGCTGTGCGGTGGGCAGGGCCCCCTACTCAGCTCCCCCTCCTCTGCCCTGACCCCCACCTGATTGCAACAGACATTTTTTAGGCAGGCGGTGTGGGCCGTGCATTTTTAGATTTTTAAAAAATTTTCTGTTTAATTTTTTGAATGCCAAAAAACCCAAAATAAATGCAAACATTCTTAACTTTTGATCATTCTGTTCTCCATACATAATCAGTAATTCACAATATCATCACATAGTTGCATATTCATCATCATGATCATTTCATGAAACATTTGCATCTATTCAGAAAATGAAATAAAAAGAAAACAGAAAAAAATTATACATACTATAACCCTAACCCTTCCCTTTCATTGATCACTAGCATTTCCAACTAAATTTATTTTAACACTTGTTCCCCCTTTAATTGATTTTTTTCCATATCTTCTACCTGTCTGCTGACAAGGTAGACAGAAGAAGCATTAGACGCAAGTTTTTCACAATGACACAATCCCATTTTGAAAGCTATATCACTATGCGATAATCTTCAAGAAATATGGCTACTGGAATACAGCTCTACATTTTCAGGTACTTCTCTCCAGCTTCTCCATTACCTCCTGCCAGTCATTGTCTTTTGTTGCTAACAGTGGCCTCGCCTCTGTTGACCAACTCAATAGTCTGTGGAACAGAGAGTTTACCATGGCTCTATGCAAAATGCTCCAGAGATATTTTGCACTTCCAATGAGTTCTGTTATTTAAAGAATTCATAATAGAATTGTTTTAAGTTTTTTCCTATTTGATAGGTTCCTAAATTGAATCTATCTCTATTTAAATATCCTTGACACATATCCTTTTGTGTTTCATTAAATATTTAATATTGTTCAATCATTTCTACATCCATTTTTCAAGCTCATACTTGCATAATTTATGGATTGTTTTGGAATATATTTTCCAAATTGTTAAGATGCTTTGGATAATGGTTCATGTGGTATTGAGGTGAAGACAAGAAATATCACATGAAAAATCACCGTGGATCAATACTTTGTCATGTACCTATACATTTGAGACAATCTCAAATTACTGGAAAATGCCAAACTGGAAGAGACTATTGAGTATTATGAATAAGAAGATTCAATTCAAATGCCATTTTTGTATCCACTTTACAAATACCTTTACCAAGCAGGAAAGTGTTTAGTATTGTGTCACAACTGTGGAATAAAGACATGATAATATTATAGCACTGCATCCATACAAAATCTGCTTTACTTATTGAAAATTGGGCTGTACATACTTATCCTTTGACACATAATATCCTTTCCTTTTCTGATACTTTTACTGAGATATATGCAGGCACCTTATAATCTGTAAAGTACATAATCAATTGTTCACAATATCATCACATAGCTGTATAATCATCATCATAATAGTTTTTAGAATATTTGCATCACTCCAGAAAAATTAATATGAGGACAAAAGAAAAAATCCATATACCTCACAGCCCTTATCCCTCCCTCTCATTGACCACTAGTATTGCAATCTACCCAATCTTTTTAACCCCATTAACCAACCCTACTATTTATTTTTTACCTCATTTTTCTGCTTATCTGTCCATCCCATGGCTAAAAGGAGCATCAGACAAAAGGTTTTCACAATCACACAATCATATGGTAAACAGTATATAGTTATATAATCATCTTCAAAAATCAAGGCTACTGGAATATAGTTCAACAGTTTCAGGTACTTCCCTTTAGCCACTCCAACACACCATAAACTAAAAGGGATATCTATATAAAGTATGAGAATAACTTCCAGGATAATATCTTGAGTCTGTTTGAATTCTCTCGGCCCCTGAATCTCTCTTTCCCCTCTTGGTCAAGAAAGCTTTTTCAATCCCATGATGCCAGGCCTTGGTGAATCCCAGGAGTTGTGTCCCACATTGCTAGGGAGATTAAAACACCTAGAGTCAAGTCCCATGTAGGGATGAGGGCAATGAGTTAACCTGCTGAGTTGGCTTAGAGAGGGAGGGTATATTTGAGCAACAAAAAAGGTTTTCTGGGGGTAATACTTAGAATAAGTTTCATGGCAGTGAGCCCCAAGATGGAAGGTTCAGCCTATTGAATTCATTGTCCCCACTTGTTGTGAGAATATCAGGAATACACCTGGGGAAGTTTTATAGTTTGTCCTTCCTTCCACATCCCACAAGGAGAATTTGGAAATACTACTATATCCTCTCTCCAAATTACTCTAGAATATATTGGGACATCACAGTAACATGTATAAAGTAATCAGATCTCACTGTCTGTTCAAAATTCCACATAATTATCGGTTTCACACAAACTGACCATACAAGCTACATTAGATAATGCACTATGAAAAATATAATTTTGTGCAAAATAATCTTCTCTTCTTTTGGTCTCACATTGAAGTTGAAGTTTCAAAATACTGACCATATAGCACTTTGCCCTGTAATGTGATTTACCTCAGTTCTACCCAGATCAGCTTCAGTCACAGCTCTAGTTAAATTCTGATCACTTTTTCAACTTTTTAAAAGTTTCTATAAACTATGCTAACATTCATAGCTTCAGAGCTCTAATTCTGAGCCTCAGGTATCATGCAAATACTTAAAATTCTAGGGAATGACCAGGTTATACACTAACAGCTCAGTATCGCAGAATTAAAGAAAAAAACAGTTATAACTCTGGAATAGATGTGACTATTGATAGACCTTACAATCTAGGAATCTTTAAAATAGGCCTCAACCTGATAATGCATGCTTTCAAATTCAATTCTCCAAGTTTGTGTATTACAGCTTGTCCATATGTGTGAGGCATTATAGTACTTTGTTTCTGACATTTCATTCAACATATAGTCTTCAAGGTTCATTTACCTAGCCATATGCCTCACAATGTCATTCCTTCTTGCAGCTGCTCAATAACCCATTGTACATGTACTTCACAGTTTCCCCTTCTTTCCCTCAATTGTGCCCTTATGCCACCTCCATCCATTGTAAAGCACCAACACTTCTGCCATAAACAGCCATGTGCAAATGTCTCTTTATTTCCCCACTCTCAGTTCTTCCAAGTATACAGCTTGCAAAGGTTTACAGGATCATATGGAAACCCTACCTCAAGCCTCCTGTGGAAACACCACACTGCCATCCAGAAGGGATGCACAACTTGCTTCCCAACCAATAGTGGATCAGTACAATTCTTTCTTCAGCACTTGTATTTCTCTGTTAATTTTTTTTTAATTTTTTTATTAATCAAAAAAAGAAAAGAAATTAACACAAAATTTAGAAATCATTCCATTCTACACATGCACTCAGTTATTCTTAGTATCATCACATAGATGTATGATCATCATTTCTTAGTACATTTGCATCGATTTAGGAAAAGAACTAGCAAAACAGCAGAAAAAGATATAGAAGGTTAATATAGAGAAGAGAATTAAAATAATAATACTAATAAAAATATCTATATATATATATAAAGGAAAAAGAAAAAACAAAAACAAAAGATACAAACAAACAAACAAAAAACCATATTTCAGGTGCAGCTACATTCAGTGTTCCAACATAGTTACATTACACTTAGGTATTATTGTGCTGTCCATTTTTGAGCTTTCGTATCTAGTCCTGCTGCACAGTCTGTATCCCTTCAGCTCCAATTACCCATTATCTTACCTGGTTTCTAACTCCTGCTGGTCTCTGTTACCAATGATATATTCCAAGCTGATTCTCGAATGTCGGTTCACATCAGTGGGACCATACAGTATTTGTCCTTTAGTTTTTGGCTAGACTCACTCAGCATAATGTTCTCTAGGTCCATCCATGTTATTACATGCTTCACAAGTTTAGTCTGTCTTAATGCTGCATAATATTCCATCGTAGGTATACGCCACAGTTTGTTTAGCCACTCGTCTGTTGATGGAATTTTGGCTGTTTCCATCTCTTTGCAATTGTAGATAATGCTGCTATAAACACTGGTGTGCAAATGTCCATCTGTGTCTTTGCCCTTAAGTCCTTTGAGTAGATACCCAGCAGTGGTATTGCTGGGTCATAATCCATTCTGCCATTCTATGTCTTTTGATTGGGAAATTCAGTCCATTAACTTTTAGTGTTATTACTGTTTAGATAATATTTTCCTCTACCATTTTGGCTTTTGTATTATATATATCATATCTGACTTTCCTTCTTTCTATACTTTACTCCATACCTCTCTCTTCTGTCTTTTCGTCTCTGACTCTAGTGCTCCCTTTAGTATTTCTTGCAGAGCTGGTCTCTTGGTCACAAATTCTCTCAGTGACTTTTCGTCTATAAATGTTTTAATTTCTCCTTCATTTTTGAAGGACAATTTTGCTGGATATAGAAGTCTTGGTTGGCAGTTTTTCTCTTTTAGTAATTTAAATATATCATCCCACTGTCTTCTAGCTTCCTTGGTTTCTGCTGAGATATCTACATAGTCTTATTGGGTTTCCCTTGTATGTGACAGATTGTTTTTCTCTTGCTGCTTTCAAGATCCTCTCTTTCTCTTTGACCTCTGACATTCTAACTAGTAAGTGTCTTGGAGAACGCCTATTTGGGTCTATTCTCTTTGGGGTGCACTGCACTTCTTGGATCTGTAAATTTAGGTCTTTCATAAAAGTTGGGAAATTTTCAGTGGTAATATTTTCCATTAGTTTTTTTCCTCCTTTTCCCTTCTCTTCTCCTTCTGGGACACCCACAACACGTATATTTGTGTGGTTCATATTGTCCTTGAGTTCCCTGATACCCTGTTCAAATTTTTCCATTCTTTTCCCAATAGTTTCTGTTTCTTTTTGGAATTCAGATGTTCCATTCTCCAGTTCACTAATTGTAGCTTCTGTCTCTTTAGATCTACCATTGTAGGTATCCATTGTTTTTCCATTTTTTCTTCTTTGTCCTTCACTCCCATAAGTTCTGTGATTTGTTTTTTCAGATTTTCTATTTCTTCTTTTTGTTCAGCCCATGTCTTCTTCATGTCCTCCCTCAATTTATTGATTTGGTTTTTGAAGAGATTTTCCATTTCTGTTCATGTATTCAGCATTAGTTGTCTCAGCTCCTGTATCTCATTTGAATTATTGTTTTGTTCCTTTGACTGGGCCATATCTTCAATTTTCCGAGCGTCATCCATTATTTTCTGCTGGTGTCTGGGCATTTGATCAGATTTCCCTGGGTGTGGGACCCGACTGGTTGAAAGGTTTTTCTGTGAAATCTCTGGGCTCTGTTTTTCTTTTCCTGCCCAGTAGGTGGCGCTCGTGGCGCTCGTCTGTCTGCGGGGCCCACCAGTAAAAGATGCTGTGGCTCCTTTAACTTGCCAATCCGAATATCGCAGTCAGCCCGGGAAACCGTGCGTGGAGGGAGGGTCGCTGGCTGCCGTGGCTTGGGGGAGTGCCAGTCCAAATTGCCCAGCTGGCCCGAGATGCCAAGCGTGTTGGGAGGGCCCCGCTATCCAACGTTCCCAGTCAGACCGGGGGGAGCCACGTGCGTGGAGGGGACCCCAGTCGCCAGCTGCCCCAGCCGCAAAAATGCGCGCCCCTCGGGTATCTCACTGCAGCAGATTCTCCCTGCCCGTTCAGCCGTTCCAGAATGGGGTACGCTGTCTTTTTGGTCTCTGTCATGGCTCCGGGAGCTGTTTCGTAGTGTTTCTGTTTCTTTAGTTGCTTTTCTGGAGGAGGAACTAAGACCCGCGCGTCTTACTAAGCCGCCATCTTCTCCGGAAGTCCCTCTCTCTGTTAATTTTTAAACAGCTGTATTCACACACCATACATTTCAACTGAAGTAAAAAATCAAAGGTTCCCAGTAGAGTCACATATTCATGCCTTTGCCACCACCATCTATATGAAGACATTTCCTCTTCATCCACAAAGAATCCCATACCACTCCCTTATATACCATGCTTATAGACATTTAGATTTGGCATGTTGTCTTTGTTATATTCAATGGAAGCATATTACAATGTTACAATTAACTTTATACCATCACTTGCATTGATTGTATTTTTTATGTGTACCATCCCATTTTCAATACCTTGCAATGTTGACATAAAGTTTTTCTCCCTCATGCAAAAACAGTCTCAGATTTTTACATTGAATCAAATCATTCTCAATCCTAGGCATTCCTAAGTTATGCCATCTCAGTTATAACATCTATTTTCCCTTCTGGTTTTATACATGCCCCCCAGTGCTTCTCCCTCAAATATACTCACATTCAACTTCTTTCAGTGTATTTATATAATTGTGCTGCCATCAGAAAATATTGAGCTACAATATTTTGTAACGTTCATAAATCTTTACAATAGGTCATTTTACACATTCTGTGATGCCTAATTTCTACCCTCTTTCTATCTTCTGAAAACCTGTGCTCTTAACCTTAACTCTCAAAGTTCACTTATAAATATTAGTTCATATTAGTGACACTGTACAGTATTTGTCCTTTTGTTTCTGACTAATTTCACTCAGATAATGACATCCAGGTTGTTCTAGTTTGCTAGCTGCCAGAATGCAACACACAGAGACATATTGGCTTTTAATAAAAGGGGATTTATTCCATTAGTTCTTCAGAGGACAGGCAGCTAACTTTCAACTGAGGTTCTTTTTTATGTGGGAAGGCACAGGGTGATCTCTTGCTGGCCTTCTCTCCAGGCCTCTGTGTTCCAACAACTTTGCCTGCTGTGATTTCTTTCTGCATCTCCAAAGGTCTGGGCAGAGCTGCAAGTGCTGAGATGAGGTATGCTGAGCTGCTTGGGCTGTGCTACATTGCACTCTCTCATTTAAGCACCATCCAGTTAAGTCAAATGTCATTCATTGCACAGGCATGCCTCCTAACTGACTGTAGATGTAATGAGCAACATATGAGGTTCCCATACCATTGGCTCATGTCCACAGCAACAGAACTAGGGGTCTTCACCTGGCCAAGTTGACAACTGAATCTAACTACTACATAGGTTCACCCATGTTATTACATGCTTCATGGCTTATTCTGTTCTACAGCAGTGTAGCATTCCATCATATGTATACACAACTTGTTCAGCCACTTATCCATTGATGGAAATTTGGGCTGTTTCCATCTCTTGGCAATTGTGAATACTGTTGCTATAAACATCAGTGATCAAAAGGCAGTTTGTCACTGAATGAAGTTGCATGTGAGGTATAGGTTTTTGTTTTTGTTTTTTTGTTTGTTTGTTTTTCTTTCTATTATTGTTTTAATTCTTATTATGTTGTCTTTTTATTTCTTTTTCTAAATCGATGCAAATGTACTAAGAAATGATGAATATGCAACTATGTGATGTTATTAAGAATTACTGATTGTACATGTAGATTGGAATGATTTCTAATTGTTTTGTTAATTCTTTTTTTAATTAATAAAAAAAAGTAGCTTGATATTCAAAAAAACAAAAGGCAGTTTGTGTCCTTGCCATCAGTTTCTTTGAATAAATAACTAGTTATGGGATTCCTGGATCATATTTCAATTCTATACTTAGCTTCCTGAGGAACCACCAAATGCCTTCCAGAGTGGTTTTACTAGTCTACATTCCCACCAACAGTGAATAAGTGTGCTTCTATTTCCATATCCTCTCCAGCACTTGTTCCTTTCTATTTTTTGATACTGGCCACTCTAGTGGGTGTGAGATAATATTTCATTGTGGTTTTGATTTGGATTTCTCTAATAGCCAGTGAAGTTGAGTATTTTTTCATATGCCTTTTAGACATTCATATTCACTCTTTTGAAAAGTGCCTGCTCATATATTTTGCTAATTTTTAATCGGGTTGTTTGACTTTTTGTTGTTGTATTATAGAACTTCTTTTGCTGTTTTCTGGGGTGATGGTGGGGAAAATGGTAAGAAATCACTACCATAACATCCTGGAGTGGAAATATCAAGTAGGTTAGCATCTTCATTCTGGCACGTTGGAGAGACTGGACCCCATAGCTGAGCAATTGGAATTTTCACCCAACTGAAAAGCCACAAAGGGAACAGAGAGAGCAATCAGGGAAAGACAAAGATGGGGAACACCTCACCCACTGGCCAATGAAGTTTTGGTTACTAAAGCAATAAATAAATAAGACATAATTTAATGGAATTCCTATGGAAGAATACCAACACTACTGGGCAAAAGGAGGATCCTTGCAATTTCATATTTAAGACCCTCATAAAAAAACTCATAAAAAATTATGAGTCAGAGGGCACAAAGGATTGCAAACATTGAGATGCCCACATTCTCATGCTCTGAGTCAAGGAAGAAGGGAAGTGGTTCTTCATAAATCCTCCCTGAGCCCAGACCAGTACAGTGAAGAAGACAATTGCCACTGTGAGCATAATTATCAGATTGGCAAGAAAATCCCCCTCACCTGTACCCTGATCTTATTCCCTTGAAATATCATTAAGAGTATGGCCAAAGTCCCTGGTTCCATGTCAGCCATATGTTAACGTTTAGGTAAAAGAGGAAAGGGAGATGTCAACCTTAATGGGACTAATAGATGCAGAAAATGAAAATAATCTAGAGGCAGCTCAAAGGCAATGAAAACCTAGTGACATGGGGGGGTTAAACAGATTCACTTTCATGTTATAGGTACAGACACAAGTGGTCTGGGCAGGTAGATCACTGAGCCTCTCATCCTATCCAGATTATCCCACTGTGTCCTGGACACAGACAAAACTCTCACAAGACTTAGTTCAGACATTTCTATTTGTTCCCTGGACTTGTGCTGCACTGCTCATATTCTATGAGACATTTTTTGGCTTTCCAGAAGATATTATGTCAGAAAACAACTTTTAACTTGGGATCCAAACTACACATCAATGACCCAATTATGGGGCATCCAATGGACTCTTTGTTCTGCATATCAACCTCAAGGCACAGGAGAGATTGGACATATTAATGAACAAGTAATATACTGGTTAAAGCAGTTTATGGATGGGAGCAATGTAACATCAATCTGCATTAAATTGGAAAGGAAGATTATGCCATTTTGAGTCTGTTTTGCACCCCAGAAAATCCATTTCCTTGAATCCTCATTCAATATTGCTGCATGGAAGTTTTTTGTTTATCCACGGAGATGTGATCCACCCAATTGTTAATGGTAACTTTTGATTTTATGGTTTCCATGGAAATGTGTCTCTACCCACTCAGGGTGGGGTGTGCTTACTAGAGCCCTTTAAGTATGAATCACTTTGGAAAAAGTTTCAATGCCCACTCAGTCAGAGACCTTTGGAGATGAAGAAGGAATATGCCCCTAGGGGAACTTCATGAAGCAAAAAGAGTGGAGAGAAAGCTAGCAGATATCACCATGTTTTCCATGTGCCTTTCCAGTTGACAGAGAAACCCTGAATGTCATTGGCTTTCTTCAACCAAAGTATCTTTCCCTGGATGCCTTAGATTGGACATTTCTATAGCCTTACTTTAATTTGGACATTTTCGCAGCCTTGGAACATATAAACTTGCAACTTAATAAATTCTTCCTTTAAAATGCTGTTCCATTTCTGGTATATTGCATTCCAGCAGCTTGCAAACTAGAACACGTTTTGGTACCAGAGAAATGAAGTGCTGCTGCAGTTTGCAACCCCAAACATACGGTAATGGCTTTTTAAATTGAAAAGGGAAGATTCTGGAAGAGTTGTGAGGAGTTGATAGAGAAGACCAAGAATGTTTTGAAGAGACTGTTGGTAGAAATGTGAACTATAAAGAGCCTTCTGATGAGGCCAGATAGAAATTAGGTGTCTAGAAATTGTAAACTGGAAGAAAAGTGATCCTTGTTTTAAAATGACAGATAATCTGGCAAAAGTGATAGTAGTTTTGGCTGGAAGACAGATTTTAAAAACCATGAAACTGGATGTTTTGGAAAAAAGCTTTCCAAAATAAATGTGGGGAGTGCAGCCTGGTTTCTCCTTGCAGCTTATAGTGAAATG
Organism: Tamandua tetradactyla; assembly: GCF_023851605.1. Lineage (NCBI taxonomy): Eukaryota > Metazoa > Chordata > Mammalia > Pilosa > Myrmecophagidae > Tamandua > Tamandua tetradactyla. The sequence continues at coordinate 617,488 of NW_027518260.1, forward strand.
CAAGAGGAAAAATATGAATTGAGAACAGAACTCTTGAGTAAAAAATAAACCACAAGTTAATGTTCTAGAAAATTCTGGGCTTCCTGGGAGGGAGACTCCAAAGAATAGTGCCTTATATGAGGATTTAACCAAACATGGAACCAGTCAACGATTACAGGAAAAGCCAGTATTGGAGATGTAGTAATCCAGGAAAGACTTGTGGAAAGTCCATTTGTCTGATAGGCATGATCCAAACCTATTGAAATTGGAAAAGCCAGCAGGAGTGGGATCTGTAGAGATAGAACCACTGCCACTCTGGACTGAGAGGGACAGAAAGAGAACACACTGGAGGAAAAATAACTTCAGAGATAGAACGATGGAAGCTAAAGTCTAAAGTCAAGAAACCTTGGACCAGGAGAGTAGACCCACTCAAGCACATGGAGAAGGTGAGTTTTCCCCAAAGGCAAATGGTGGGCCTTACCACAGTGGAAGAGTTCTGCTGCCTCAGGCCTTGGAGAGGGTAGGACATGCTCCTTGGAGATTGTGGAGAGCCTCACTCCACCTCATGAGGGCTTGAGCATGTGCCCTGGAGATGGGAGAGAGCCCAGGGGTGGCCCCAATGTTTAGAGAGGATGGAGTTGAGAAAAAGGTGATTTCCCTAATGTCCCCCAAAGTTGCATTTGGAGAGAGGCAGGCCACTGAGTAGGCCCTTGAAAAGGGTGGAACTGCCACTTTCCAAAGCCCTGAAGATAAATAAATCTCAGACTTTGAAGTCTAATGGAGTTTGTCCTGCAGGTTTCCAGAACTGTTTGGGTCCAGTGACCCCTGTGTTCCTTCCAATTTGTCCCTATGGAAATGGGAGTATGCATCCTATGACTGTCTCTCCTTGTACATTGGCAGCAAATAATTTGTCCTGAGTTTTACATGTCCACAGCCAGAGGAGAATTTTGCTTTAGGACAGAGCATGCCTGTAGCTGACTTTGATGAGATTTTGTATTGGTTCTGATTTGTATTGCATTTATATTGTTATTGGAATTGTTTAAGGATTTCTGATGTTGTGATGGAATGAATGTATTTTGCATTTGGAAAGGTCATGTCTTTTAGGATTTCAGAAGCTGGAATGTGCTAGTTTGAATTTGGGGTGTACCCGAAAAAACCATGACCTTTACCCTCATTCAACATTGCTGTGTGGATGCTTTTTAATTATCCATGGAAATGTGACTCACCCAATTGTGGGTGGTGACTTTTGATTAGATGGTTTCCATGCAGCTGTCTCCACCCACTCAAGGTGGGGTGGCTTACTGGAGTCCTTTGAGCAGAATCATTTAGGAAAAAGCTTGAAGGCCCATGCAGCCAGAGACTTTTGGAGATATTATTATAAAATAGTTCTATCCATTATGCAGTGATATCCAATATTTAATGACTATATTAGATTCTGCCTTATTCCTATTTTCCCACAGTATTATCTACATTTTAAAGAATAATGCCCATCTTAAAATCTCATATTCTAAATGTAAGCATTTTCAAATGTTTTCTTCTAAGAATTGCATATTATAAAGGAAATACTTTCTCATTGTAACCACTATTTATACAGATACACTTTACTTGTAAACAATTTTTGAATGCAGAAATAACCACGGAAGGGGAATAAAACATCCAGCTACATAACCACTCTTATACTAGCAATTAATGTATGACAGAGATGGGAACAGTACTACACAATAAAAGAATTATGTTCTATTTAGCATACAGTGATTATATATTAGGTATTCATGTTGGACAGAGTAAAATTTCAACTCTGCCTCTCACCAACACAAATGATGTCGATTGAATGAACCATATAGGAAAAGTAAAAACTGTGATTATTTAGAGAAAGACAAAGGAGATTGTCTTCACCATTTCAGCATCAAAAAAGAAGTCTTATACAAGAAACATATTGATAAATTTAATAGTAGCAGAGTTATTAATTATTCTTTCTCAAAAGATATAAAAAAGTACAAAGTTCTATGTAAAAAGCTGAGTGATGTGTATATTTATGTCACACATAGTGTAGATAGGAATCTAACCAGAGGATTTCCATATTAACTTTACAGTATATTAAAACTTCAAATCACAGTCAGGGCAATCAGGGGTATATATAAATATATCTTTTCCTACACTATAATTTTAAATATGTGGCAATATAATATATTAATGAGTAATTTGAGCAGAGAGAACTCTCAGTTGTTACTGAGGTGAGAATTAATTGGTATTGTTAGTTTAGAAAATCATGTGGCATTTTTTTCAATATACTTCAGCTATGATATACTTTAGTAAACTCCCAATTCTAATGTAGACTTAGTTCTAAATCATGAATAATATCTGTTATGTGCTATCTTCAGTTCTTCACTCTGGATGTAAAAGTTTATTGCACACTTTAACTAGTGTCAAAGAGAAAATAGTTTATGCAAAGGTAATCAAGCTCTGAAACCAATGCTCAACCATTCCTTTGTCTTTTATTTTGCTTAAGCTTACTATCTGGTAAATTTTTATATTACATTCATACCAGAGCATAATCCTCTTCTAGGGAGGAGTACTAAAGTATTAAGAATGAAACAATTGACTTAAAAATGTCTATTAAAATTGAAATTGGTTCAATTCCCAGTGCCTGCACATACCAAAAAAATTTGAGTATTACTATAGCCAATGCAAAATGCGAATGTTTTTGTTAAAAAAGGCAAGTTTTTATTATTATGGCTACTTACAATTCATAGATTACTTAATCATTTGAAGCCAGGAAGTTGGTTACATATAAGGAAGTGGGAAATATTACAACTAGATATTCTAATTAACCCTTCTAAAATTGAGTCATACTGTCAATACTTATTGCCAATAGTTATAATTTTATATTCTCTTCTAAAAGAGACAATGTGCATTGTGGTTTGCTTCTGGAACAAGCTATTGATGGTTCTAAACTGCTCAATATTTTAAAAGAAGCCCCAATAGACTGTTAGCACTGCTGAAATATTAACACTCAAACATGTGACAACAAGGGAATATGAGACTAAAGCCAACCCCTGGAACTGATTTTACTGATCAACTAACAATTACTTAATTTTGTGTTTCTTGCACAAACATTCATACACTCAATTTCCTAATCTCTAGAATGATGGCATACAGTAGTGGTATTTCTTACCTTACAGATCCACTATACCTGAATCCATAACTATGTCATTTATAATAGGGAAGAACTGAGTAAATAAGGATGAAAGGAGAAATATAAAGGTCACAAGGTCATGTAGTAGTTCCTAAGTTCATGTGAGGATCAAGTAACTGAAATCAAGCCCATTTCCACCCACCTGTCTACCTAGTCAAGATTTAGAAATTATTTACTTTTTTCATCAAACGCATACATCTTCATGTCATGTCTCTCCTTAAAATCTTCCATAATCATTTATTCTAAGAAAAATACATTTCTTTGTTACTTCAAAATAATACATCAAAATAATAAGAAAATATTGTGGACATCAGTGATAAAGACAATAAAAAGGTACACATGGATAAATCTTAATACATTTTGATTCTGCCTATGAATATTGGTGTTCATTGTACATGGAGGAAACCTTAGTGATAGGGAGACCTCATGAGGGATACATACTTTGAAGCATTTTAAACAGCATAAATATGTCACATACAGGAAAGTGAAAGAATATGTAAAACTTGCACATTGTACACTGATTGAAATTATTTCCTGGAGAAGAATCATATCCCTTAACCTCACCCTAATACCAGAAACACTCAGCAGACAGTCATACACAGGCATTAAGCCATCTATTGACATAGATACTGTATAAATTGTCAGGTAATGTCATGGGTAACTTTTGTGAATAAGGCCTGAGAAAAAAGCGACATTCAATATAGCATTGATAGGACACTCAATATCATGGCCTACTCAGAACCTATTTATTACTACACAGAACACAGCAGGCAATTGTAGAGAAAGTCCAGAGTTCCTACTTTTCTTTCTATTACTTCATCAAAATTGTGAAGAATACTGAGGACTACACAGCTTTGGAAGTAATTGAGATTTTGAATAAGAAAGAACCCATAGAAACCTTTTAGAAATGACCACAAGTATATTGAGTCAATAAATGGGTCATTGTGACAGTTTAAGCCTTTAGTTAATATGCACAAATAGATAAAGGATGATTAGGCATCTGTATTATGCAATAGAAAATATAATACAAACTAAAAAGGCCTAGATTACTAGGAGATATTATATATATCTACATACATAACTCTATGCATTAAAAATTCCTTTGCAGTGTTTGAAGAGATCTTGAGAAACATTTCTCATTATATACATTATAATATAAATACTATAAAAATACAGAAAAAATAGATTATCCTAATCCTGAGATATTATGTTGGTGATTAAATATTACAAAAATAAAATCCTAAAAAAAGAAAATTTCAGGAAAAGAAAACAACTTTTCTGACATGTCTACCACATGTCAGACACATTTCTTAAAATTAAAATGCACCCATGTAAATAACAATGTAAAACTTCAAATATCCATAAAATATGTCATACAAAATAAATAAAATAAAATAATAAGAAGAGTACTTGTTTTTTATCAAAAGCAGTGAGAATTATAATTAGATGAATCTGGATTTAGAATTCCTGAAGAAATATCATTAGATGAATCTGGATATTAGAATATCTGAAGAGAAAAACTTGGACATAAATTATGCATGAGATTATCAATGTCAGCATAATGGAAAGATGGTGTAATATAAAGGCAGTCTCACATGCAAACATTCAGAAAGGTAAACAGTTAAATTTCACACAGATGTTAATTAAACATTAAGCAGTACCTGACATCTTTTCCCAGGAAATGGCTATGAAGAAGACACAGGTAAGAACAAATATGTCTTAAAAAGAAATATGATAGATAACTCAAATGTGAAAACACTGAAAATATAAGTGTAAATTTCAGACATTTGATGAATCTGAGTAAAGTCCAGATTTTTACTAAGATTACTCGTTTTGTTTGACAGAAAGGCTCTGTTCATCAACTGCTAGCTTCTGCATTAAATAATACATATTGATCCATAATGAGACAGATTTGTCTATTGTAGCAGTTGCAGCTGAAAATGATTGAGCTAAATTCTTGGATACTGAACATTTTCTATATAAGATTTTGAAGTTAAGAAAGACACCCTTCAGTGAACAGTGAATTCAACTCCAAGAAATAAAAAGACTAATATGTTCTTAGACCACGAAATGCTGGCTTATCCTTTAGGAATCAGAAAAATGTAGCTATATCTTGAGAGAATAAATTTCTATTTTTTGTGTGCATAAGGTGAATCACATAGTACAAGCAGTTTCTGGTGTTCTGAAGGCAAATCCATTGAAAATGTATTAATATATGACAAGAATAGTAAAGCAGAACTTATGAAGCACAGTAATAGCTATGACTACATGCTCAGAAACCTGAATACTTGTTGTGTTAGTTAGATTCAGTTATCAACTTGGCCAGGTGAGCATACCTAGTCTTGTTGCTGCGGACATAAGCCAATGGTACGTGAACCTCATCTGTTGCTAATTACATCTGCAGTCAGCTAGGAGGCGTGTCTGCTGCAATGAGTGATGTTTGACTTAATTGGCTGGTGCTTAAATGAGAGAGCGCAATGTTGCACAGCCAAGCAGCTTGGCATTCCTCATCTCAGCACTAGCAGCTCAGCCCAGGCCTTTGGAGATGCAGAAAGAAGTCACCCCGGGGAAAGTTGTTCGAACCCAGGGGCCTGGAGAGAAGACCAGCAGAGACCATCCTGTGCCTTCCACCTAAGAAAGAACCTTAGTGGAAAGTTAGCTGCCTTTCCTCTGAAGAACCAACAAAATAAATCCCCTTTTATTAAAAGCCAATCCATCTCTGGTGTGTTGCATTCTGGCAGCTAGTAAACTAGAACACTTGTGGATCACATACCTGAAATCTGTGCCATGGAAAGGGAGTACTGATGGGCTACTTTGGACTTTGTGAAGGGAAACCTGAACATGGCGCCTGTTTGGACAGTAGTACAGACTTGTCCATGTACTACCAGGGGCCTGTGGATGTAGATGCATGGAGATGGTGAGCAAATGATAAAGAGGGTGGCAAATGGAAAAATAGGGATCATAGAAAGTTACCAAAAGGAAAGCAAATTCTGTGGAACCAAATAAAATATACAGGAAAATCTGAATGCTCACGATGGGAGAGAACTCACTTTACTGTATAACAGATAATTCACAATTTGGGAGAATACAGGAAATATTTATAAGGAATAACTTGCTTCTAAAAAAATTGATTTGGGAGTGTAGATATGGGTTAGTCACAATGACAGTACCAGAAGATTTCCAGACCAGATATATTACAAACAACCTTGTAAGAATTGCAGCTGCTGAGAATATGAAATATCAACAAGGATGAAATACATCATGATGGGGAGCTTGGTCATGTCTGCTGATATGCTGCAATTTCCCTGGATTCAAACAGTAAGATGATAAGATGATGCTAAAATGCAAAATGTGCAATCCATAATATCTTCAAATCATCAATAAGCAATTGATGTAAGGCTTATAACCTGGAAATCAGAATAAAGAATATCAGCAAATGGTAGGCTTCTAAAACCAAGGAATGTACATATTTAATTTTATTTTTGCATTTTACTCACTCCACCTCTGCTGATATTTACTAACTTAGCATTCACAGGATAAAAGACTCTAAGCAGGTGAAAGTACTTAATAAGAGATCGAAAAATCTTTTAATCATTGAGTCATATCTACAATATTTCTGAAAAATGCCTTTTAAAACTTAGTTTGAGGGTGCATGGATGGTTCAGTGGTAGAATGCTCACCTTCCATGAAGGAGACTCAAATATGATACCCAGACCATGCACCCCACTCCCGCCCAAAAAAATTTAGTCTGAACAGATACTGCTATTATTTAAAAAAAATTCTTCGGTATCAAATATACATCCAGATAGGCTCTGTAAGAAAATTTCACAGCTGTTACTGATTCCCTTCATGCACAAGAGACCTGAATTAATCTGATTTTTCCCCACAAAGATAGGAATTAAATTGTTTCTGGGACAAAGTCAGTTAATCACTCTGAGGTTCTTCAGAGAAGATTTTATTCTAAATGAGCCCACAATATTATGTCTAATTATCTTTAATATTAGTTGTTCTATAAAGCATGCATGTGAGGGTTGTCTTTCCACCTTTGTGACATCATCCATAAATTTATATTTCATTCAGAACCTGATAATTTCCTTTCCCTTCATGCCAGTTTGTAGCCTGAATTTTCTGCTATTGCTGTATTTATACATCTCACCTATACATAGTATCTGTAAAAGTATTCCAACAGATTTTACTCCATCACAAAACATCCTTTCACCTTCAGCATGAAATTTAATATTTAATGAAAGGCTAATATTATGACCAGATATCTTCAGTATATGCTTTGCTGGATTGCTGAAATCCCATTCGTAAGTAATTAATTAGCTAATTTAATTGTGCCTGTCTTGAAGCCTTTCAAATCATAAATAAATTTTGTTTCAATATAAATTATAATTTCAATGCTATAATTGGCTATCAATTTCTGTACTATTCAATTTTCATTCATGGGAACCTAGAATTGAAGAAATGTAATTTAATATTTTATTTACATTTGCTTCATTTGTATTTGTAAGATTATTTTACAATATTCCAAATCATTTTAATCAATAATAATAACATTATTTGCTTAATTGATTATACTCATATTAACTTCTAGTTTTTGTAAAATATTTTCTGCAAATCTGTTTTTTATAATATCCCTTTGATTATGTGTGATTTCTTCTATCTTCAATTTTCAATGTATAGAAAATATTTTAGGTTGATTAATTTATTAATTACCAAATCATTGGTCACTGGTTAAATGATACTGTTGTGCTAAGATATATGGTACTGAATTGAACTAGATTTACATAGATTTTAAAAATTTGATTTGAAAAATCATGCATTAGAAATTGATCAGTAGGATATCTCCCTTCATTGGTCCATCTTTTCAGATTGTCTCTTTCTCCTCAGTCCATAGAAATTTTCGAGATTTAATATGCTACATTTACTATACATCCTCTCCTTCAAAATGTGTCATGATGGTTAAATGAATAGTCTGTGCCTCCAAAAAGAGTCCAGGGTTTTCCCTTTTTCCTTACTACCTTGGGGATGTTTGGATTGATAATTCCTTGTCTATTTTTTAACAGATGATATATGCTAACATATTAAAATGATCAGTTGAGAGCATGTCTGGCTCTAAATATTCAGTAACCAAATACCAGACATTTTACATCCTAAAAACTACACTAGATACATTTCCATTTCCATTGAAGTTTTAAGGCCTAGTTTTATTTACATTGATAGACTTCCATAAAAAGTCAGATAAACTCTCTTTGACACTTAATTTGTAACTATCCTTTAGAATCTAACAGAAGAAATACCTCATTTTCTGACCTGCACTAATTCAATGTCAAGGGACTTTTTGTAACATTGCACTCTCATTCTTTTGAATTTATATTGTGTACACAAAGACAGACCATCATGTTACCTTATAAAAATCTCACAAAATCAACACTGGAATCAGATGTACCCAGGCTGTCTTATGAGCACAATCCTATCTCATAGGCAGAAATAATTATGGTTGTTAATGGTCTCAAGGCATATCACTTCTGTTTCAAGGAATTGTTATTTAGAAATTTCACAGAAACAAAAATATACAAATGTACTGGGAAATGATGGCAAAATTGATGATCCTCCCTCTTCCTTCACTGAATAAATTTCATAGGGTCTCTACCCAGGAAGATGCAAATTTATCTGAAGTCATATGTACCTTTCTGCTTCTAGATTCTTCATGAACATGTTTCCTTTTTATGGAAGGACACCAAAGAGTCATACCTCTCATGAATCTTGGTTAACTGATGAATCTCATCTCAAAATTACCAGCTTTCCTTCAACTTCTGCAGTCTAAAGATTCCCTGCCTATACCCTTGATATTAATTAAATTTGTAGTGATATTTCTTTAATTAAAAAGCAAAGTGTTTTTTGTTAAACTGTGCAAAAGAAGTATTCAATTCTGAGGAGAGTGATCTATACTTCATTTTATTTTGTATTCTAAATGTTAATTATTTACATAGAGTAAATATATAAGATCATGATCCCATAATCATCTACATGTTCTTAGCATTTTGGACTAAAATTGTGGCATAAAGGAAAATCACCCAAGGAACCTTTTCAGATTGACCCCATTTGGCTTCACAGAAAAATTTAAAAATAATAATTGGTCAACAACTATTAGATTAGAAAGTATTAAAATTGGAGAATTAACTTTAAAAAGTAAAAAATAAGTGGTTGCACAGAGTGGGGGTGCTTATTCACCAAAAGTGCTTTGACTATATCCTCAGATCAGAGATATGACCCATAATTGACATTCTTTCTGCATTCAGAAATAATTTGTTAGGAAAAGAGTCAATTAGTAATTGACCTTCAATTGTTTAGTAATGATTGTCAATCTGGAGGGAAGCATAATGTGGGAAAGGCTAAGAGACTCTGCAGAAAATCTTGAAAATGAAGACTCAAAAATAGAAATCTCTCATTAACTATAGAGGATTTAATCAAGTATAGTTTAAAAAGTTATAAAAGTTATAAAAGTCAGCTCAGAAGTTTGAAGTCAAATCTACAAAAGCAGGAATCCTTTTTATAGTATAAGACATTAAGCAGAACCAAAGCAGGAACAGTCATAGAGAATCACAAAACATCTTTACCTTGCTTCATTATCACTGCATGTTCACAAAAGAATTTTTTTTAAAGAGCTAATTGGTGATCATTTTATTAATGACTACCAATCTGGAGAGAAGCATAATGTGAGAGAGGTTAAGAAGCTCTGATGAGAAGTAACATCATGAACTTGGCAACATATGATATTCCTTGGAAGTCTTCTGACAAAACAACTGACTAAAGGACAGATTCCACTTGCTTTCAGTTCTACAGTATGATAGAGACTCAAGAAAGACAACACAGTCACTGAATCAAACAAGAAGTGGAAAAACACCAAAACAAAAGGGCCCACCAGTTAGGAAATCTTCCCTGACTTCATCCCACACAGAGTAAGCGTTGCACAGAGGTAACACACACTGGGTCTCTTCTGCCATGGCTGCAGTTCACAGAAACACTCACAGTGGTGAGTTAGAACCCCACACATATAATATGATATATGACTTTCCAGAGCCCATGGTGGAAAACAAGAAGCTGACTAGCACATGTATACATAAAGGGACACAGGAAATAAAATAATGAGGCAGAATGTTGACATGAGGTGTATAAACCCAATCCAGTCTCTGATTGCAGGATTAACTAAATGCTAAAGGGACCTTTTTGGATTGACCCCATTTGGCTCCACAGAGGAAGATACTCTAACAGGAAAGAAAGCAGAGTTAGAAAATACTCAAAGAAAATAAAAGGAAGCTGAACAGCTCTAAAGCAGGAGAGTACCCATAACTTAAAAGTCTAATGAAAAGAGGATATTGAATGAGGGAGAGAATTTAAATAAATCATAGTAGCTGGGGAGAAATTTCTGTACTAAAACAAACAGAACTGATCAAGATTCATTGCAAAGAAAAAGGGAAAAGTAAGCATCCTCCTGGAAGTGAAACAATTGCATGTAAATTGACAACCTTAAAAGTTGTACCACATATCCAGGGCAAGAATCAGCGGCACAAGACCTGAAAAAATATGAACAGATGAAAATGTACCATTATAAAGATCCAGAATGAATTGGACTAAATATTAAAGAAGAGACTTAACACAAAGTCAATCAACAATGAAGCCTTTAGGCAAGAAGGAGAAATACACCTTCAGAATTAATACAGCAAAATAATCAAATGCTCAGTAGCAGCAAAAAATATTAAGCCATGCTAAGGAGCAGGAAGTATGGCTCAGTCAAGGGAGCAACCAATCAAATAATTTGAACCAATTCAACTAAATTCAAATTCAAATCTAAATCTATTCAAAGAGATGAAGGAAAGTATAAAACAAACTAATAGTCACTTGATATTAGGGGTGCACAGGTTGTTCTGTGGTAGAATTCTTGCCAGCCATGCAGGAGATCTGGGTTTGGTGCCCAGTCCATGCACTTCAAAAAAATTGAGACTACAAAAGAAGGAATACAAAAAAATTGACAAATGCTGCTGCAATAAAGGGGTATTAACATGGAAATGTGACCCTCCACTACATAGTATACAAAAATAATTCTAGAACCTTGTGTACACATGCAGCGGTGGCGGCGGCTCGGGTCCTGCTGCAGCTCTCTTCCCTCCCTCCCTGCCCACCAGGTCTCCGAGTACGCCCGCCATGGCTTTACTCACTGTGGCCGCCCGGCTCTTTGGAGCCAAGAACAGCTACTAGGGGAGTAGAAATGATACAGAACAGCTCCCAGAGCCACGACAGAAATCAAAAAGACAGCGTACCCCATCCTGGAACGGCTGACTGTCTGGGAGAACCAGCTCCGGTGAGATCGCCGAGGGTCACGGGCTTTCCCAGGTGGGGTGGCAAGCGGCCAGAGTCCCTCCCTTCCCCTTTCCCAGGCCAGCTTTCAGAATTGGGCAGGCAGTACCCTCAAGCTGGGCAGCTGGCGCCCCCACCATGCATGGCCCTCCGGACCAACTGAGAGAATTGGATCAGAAATCCCCAGACTGCGGAGAATGGTGACCAGGGGGATCTCTTCCAAACACATGACTCCCCAGTCCGGCTGGGAACGGTGCACTCTCCCAGACTGCAGTGGCTGGCGCCCTCCCACCACGCTTGGTGTCCAGGGCCGACTAGGAAATTCAGACGGGCGCTCTCCCAGGCTGCGGCGGCCGGCGACCCTCCCCACGTTCAGACCCCTGGGCCGGCTGGCACTCTTCCAAGCGGCTTCGGCTGGCGAACCTTCCCCACGGCGAGAGTTTTCCAAAGTTAAAGGACCCACAGCACCTTTTATTGGTGGGACCCGCAGACAAACGTGTGCCACGAGCGCCACCTACTGGGCAGGATAAGAAAAACAGAACCCAGAGATTTCACAGAAAAATCTTTCAACCTGTTGGGTCCAATACCCAGGGAAATCTGACTAAATGCCCAGACGCCAGCAGAAGATAACGGATCACGCTCAGAAAATTGAAAATATGGCCCAGTCAAAGGAACAAACCAATAGTTCAAATGAGATACAGGAGCTGAGACAACTAATGCTGAATATACGAACAGAAATGGAAAACCTCTTCAAAAATGAAATCGATAAATTGAGGGAGGACATGAAGAAGACATGGGCTGAACAAAAAGAAGAAATAGAAAAACTGAAAAAACAAATCACAGAGCTTATGGAAGTGAAGGATAAAGTAGAAAAGATGGAAAAACAATGGATACCTACAATGATAGATTTAAAGAGACAGAAGATAGAATTAGTGATTTGGAGGATGGAACATCTGAATTCCAAAAAGAAACAGAAACTATCGGGAAAAGAATGGAAAAATTTGAACAGGGTATCAGGGAACTCAAGGACAATATGAACCGCACAAATATACGTGTTGTGGGTGTCCCAGAAGGAGAAGAGAAGGGAAAAGGAGGAGAAAAACTAATGGAAGAAATTATCACTGAAAATTTCCCAACTCTTATGAAAGATGTAAAATTAAAGATCCAAGAAGTGCAGCACAACCCAAAGAGATTGGACCCAAATAGGCCTTCTCCAAGACACTTACTAGTTAGAATGTCAGAGGTCAAAGAGAAAGAGAGGATCTTGAAAGCAGCAAGAGAAAAACAATCCATCACATACAAGGGAAACCCAATAAGACTATGTGTAGATTTCTCAGCAGAAACCATGGAAGCTAGAAGACAGTGGGATGATATATTTAAATTACTAAAAGAGAAAAACTGTCAACCAAGACTCCTATATCCAGCAAAATTATCCTTCAAAAATGAGGGAGAAATTAAAACATTTATAGACAAAAAGGCACTGAGAGAATTTGTGACCAAGAGACCAGCTCTGCAAGAAATACTAAAGGGAGCACTAGAGTCAGATATGAAAAGACAGAAGAGAGAGGTATGGAGAAGAGTGTAGAAAGAAGGAAAGTCAGATATGATATATATAATACAAAAGGCAAAATGTTAGAGGAAAATATTATCCAAACAGTAATAACACAAAATGTTAATGGACTGAATTCCCCAATTAAAAGACATAGACTGGCAGAATGTATTAAAAAACAGGATCCTTCTATATGCTGTCTACAGGAAACACATCTTAGACTCAAAGATAAACATAGGTTGAAAGTGAAAGGTTGGGAAAAGATATTTCATGCAAATAACAACCAGAAAAGAGCAGGAGTGGCTATACTAATATCCAACAAATTAGACTTCAAATGTAAAACAGTTAAAAGAGACAAAGAAGGACACTATATACTAATAAAAGGAACAATTAAACAAGAAGACATAACAATCATAAATATTTATGCACCGAACCAGAATGCCCCAAAATACGTGAGGAATACACTGCAAACACTGAAAAGGGAAATAGACTCATATACCATAATAGTTGGAGACTTCAATTCACCACTCTCATCAATGGACAGAACATCTAGACAGAGGATCAATAAAGAAATAGAGAATCTGAATATTACTATAAATGAGCTAGACTTAACAGACATTTATAAGACATTACATCCCACATCAGCAGGATACATCTTTTCCTCAAGTGCTCATGGATCATTCTCAAAGATAGACCATATGCTGGGTCACAAAGCAAGTCTTAACAAATTTAAAAAGATTGAAATCATGCACAACACTTTCTCGGATCATAAAGGAATGAAGTTGGAAATCAATAATAGGCGGAGTGCCAGAAAATTCACAAATACGTGGAGGCTCAACAACACACTCTTAAACAACGACTGGGTCAAAGAAGAAATAGCTAGAGAAATTAGCAAATACCTCGAGGTGAATGAAAATGAAAACACAACATTTCAAAACTTATGGGACACAGCAAAGGCAGTGCTAAGAGGGAAATTTATTGCCCTAAATGCCTATATCAGAAAAGAAGAAAAGGCAAAAATGCAGGAATTAACTGTCCACTTGGAAGAACTGGAGAAAGAACAGCAAACTAATCCCAAAGCAAACAAAAGAAAAGAAATAACAAAGATTAGAGCAGAAATAAATGAAATTTAAAAAGAAAACAATAGAGAAAATCAATAAGACCAGAAGTTGGTTCTATGAGAAAATCAATAAGATTGATGGGCCCTTATCAAGATTGACAAAAAGAAGAAGAGAGAGGATGCAAACAAATAAGATCAGAAATGGAAGAGGAGACATAACTACTGACCTCACAGAAATAAAGGAGGTAATAACAGGATACTATGAACAACTTTATGTTAATAAATACAACAATTTAGATGAAATGGACAGGTTCCTGGAAAGACATGAACAACCAACTTTGACTCAAGAAGACATAGATGACCTCAACAAACCAATCACAAGTAAAGAAATTGAATTAGTCATTCAAAAGCTTCCTAAAAAGAAAAGTCCAGGACCAGACCGCTTCACATGTGAATTCTATCAAACATTCCAGAAAGAATTAGTACCAACTCTCCTCAAACTCTTCAAAAAAATCGAAGCTGAGGGAAAACTACCTAATTCATTCTATGAAGCCAACATCACCCTCATACCAAAACCAGGCAAAGATATTACAAAAAAGAAAACTACAGGCCAATCTATCTAATGAATATAGATGCAAAAATCCTCAATAAAATCTAGCAAATCATACAACAACACATTAAAAAATTATACATCATGACCAAGTAGGATTCATCCAGGTATGCAAGGAGGGTTCAACATAAGAAAATCAATTAATGTAATACACCATATCAACAAATCAAAGCAGAAAAATCACATGATCATCTCAATTGATGCAGAGAAGGCATTTGACAAGATTCAACATCCTTTCCTGTTGAAAACACTTCAAAAGATAGGAATACAAGGGAACTTCCTTAAAATGATAGAGGGAATATATGAAAAACCCACAGCTAATATCATCCTCAATGGGGAAAAATTGAAAACTTTCCCCTTAAGATCAGGAACAAGACAAGGATGTCCACTATCACCACTATTATTCAACATTATGTTGGAGGTTCTAGCCAGAGCAATTAGACAAGAAAAAGAAATACAAGGCATCAAAATTGGAGGGAAGAAGTAAAACTATCACTGTTTGCAGACGATATGATACTATACGTCGAAAACTCGGAAAAATCCACAACAAAACTACTAGAGCTAATAAATGAGTACAGCAAAGTAGCAGGTTACAAGATCAACATTCAAAAATCTGTAGCATTTCTATACACTAGCAATGAACAAGCTGGGGGGGAAATCAAGAAATGAATCCCATTTACAATTGCAACTAAAAGAATAAAATACCTAGGAATAAATTTAACTAAAGAGACAAAAAACCTATATAAAGAAAACTACAAAAAACTGCTAAAAGAAATCACAGAAGACCTAAATAGATGGAAGGGCATACGTGTTCATGGATTGGAAGACTAAATATAGTTAAGATGTCAATCCTACCTAAATTGATTTACAGATTCAATGCAATACCAATCAAAATCCCAACAACTTATTTTTCAGAAATAGAAAAACCAATAAGCAAATTTATCTGGAAGGGCAGGGTGCCCCGAATTGCTAAAAACATCTTGAGGAAAAAAAACGAAGCTGGAGGTCTTGCACTGCCTGACTTTAAGGCATATTATGAAGCCACAGTGGTCAAAACAGCATGGTATTGGCATAAAGATAGATATATCGACCAATGGAATCGAATAGAGTGCTCAGATATAGACCCTCTCATCTACGGACATTTGATCTTTGATAAGGCAGTCAAGCCAACTCACCTGGGACAGAACAGTCTCTTCAATAAATGGTGCCTAGAGAACTGGATATCCATATGCAAAAGAATGAAAGAAGACCCATATCTCACAACGTACACAAAAGTTAACTCAAAATGGATCTAAGATCTAAACATTAGGTCTAAGACCATAAAACAGTTAGAGGAAAATGTAGGGAGATATCTTATGAATCTTACAATTGGAGGCGGTTTTATGGACCTTAAACCTAAAAAGCACTGAAGAAGGAAATAAATAAATGGGAACTCCTCAAAATTAAACACTTTTGTGCATCAAAGAACTTCATCAAGAAAGTAGAAAGACAGCCTACACAATGGGAGACAATATTTGGAAATGACTTATCAGATAAAGGTCTAGTATCCAGAATTTATAAAGAGATTGTTCAACTCAACAACAAAAAGACAGCCAACCCAATTACAAAATGGGAAAAAGACTTGAATAGACACCTCTCAGAAGAGGAAATACAAATGGCCAAAAGGCACATGAAGAGATGCTCAATGTCCCTGGCCATTAGAGAAATGCAAATCAAAACCACAATGAGATATCATCTCACACCCACCAGAATGGCCATTATCAACAAAACAGAAAATGACAAGTGTGGGAGGATGCGGTGAAAGAGACACACTTATCCACTGTTGGTGGGAATGTCAAATGGTGCAACCACTGTGGAAGGCAGTTTGGCGGTTCCTCCAAAAGCTGAATATAGAATTGCCATACGACCCAGCAATACCATTGCTCGGAATCTACTCAAAGGAATTAAGGGCAAAAACTCAAACGGACATTTGCACACCAATGTTTATAGCAGCGTTATTTACAATTGCAAAGAGATGGAAACAGCCAAAATGTCCATCAACAGACGAGTGGCTAAACAAACTGTGGTATATACATACGATGGAATATTATGCAGCTTTAAGACAGAATAAACTTATGAAGCATGTAATAACATGGATGAACCTAGAGAACATTATGCTGAGTGAGTCTAGCCAAAAACTAAAAGACAAATACTGTTTGGTCCCAATGATGTGAATCGACATTCGAGAATAAACTTGGAATATGTCATTGGTAACAGAGTCCAGCAGGAGTTAGAAACAGGGTAAGATAATGGGTATTTGGAGCTGATGGGATACAGACTGTGCAACAGGACTAGATACAAAAACTCAAAAATGGACAGCACAATAACACCTAATTGTAAAGTAATCATGTTAAAACACTGAATGAAGCTGCATCCGAGCTATAGGTCTTTGTTTTGTTTTGTTTTGTTTTTACTATTATTACTTTTATTTTTTCTCTTACATTCTATATCTTTTTCGGTTGTGTTGCTAGTTCTTCTAAACCGATGGAAATGTACTAAGAAATGATGATCATGCATCTATGTGATGATGTTAAGAAATACTGATTGCATATGTAGAATGGTATGATTTCTAAATGTTGGGTTAATTTCTTTTTTCCGTTAATTAAAAAAATAATAATTCCACCTACAAGTGGAAGCCTTAGGGTAGACAGAGAGAGGCTGACCACCTATATTATAGGCAGGGACATAGAGCCATTAATTCACTGCCAGAACATTAAAAGACTTCAGGGAAAACATGCCTTCTGATATCTTGATTTTGGATACCTATCCTAAAAAATATGAGAGACACTAAATGTTTAGTGTTAAGACAACCCATACTATGGTATTTGTCATAGCAACCCTGGCAAACTAAGGCTGACAAAAATATGAAATTCCTTAGGAAACATTTTTTTTCTGGGAACATGATGTGTGCAGGCTGTATCCAATCAGGGTGAAAACTCTGTAGTCTGTCATTATCTTCTTGTTAATGCTCACCAAAGAATGTTGTTTCTGGACCCAAAAATTTAAGTGTGAATTAAAAGAACCCACTGACTTTACAATTTTGATGACTGTATGGTATGTGAATATATAATATATCAATGAAATTGCATTAAAATTATTACAAAATAAAATAATGTAACACACTCAGGTATCCACCATCCAGATTTCATAAATGTTAATTTATTCTATTTGTGGTATATAATTGTTTCACCATAAATTAAATGTAAATGCAGTAAAACCTCTACTTTCATCAAGTTCTCTTCTTCCTGCCTTGCTGCACCCAAGTAGAAATTGCCATTTAGTTTTTCTATTCATTTATTTTTTCCATACACATCTGTAATCCTAATAATATGTAGATGAATGAGAGTAGAGGAGTAACCTTTAAATAATTTGTGTGACTCTGACGGTTTTAGATTATAAACCAGAACGATCTCATAGTACAGGTCCCAGAGACAAGTGGCAGCTTTCCACAAGTATTTTTCTGAAACGTACAATGGCCATTAACAATGTAATAATAATAATCGTATGGTGTCAGTATTCTTCTATTAAAAAATGTTGGTTAGAAGAGGGTGGATTAAAAGCACCCTCATTCAAGGATTAACATCATAAATAAGATACTTGCAAATTAAGAAATTAACTATGTAATAATTTTTTTAAATATGATGAATTCTTTTTTCTATTTCATTCCAACATTTATTTTCTCAAGTGCTTTCTTTCTATATTTTATTGACTTTTGTCTTTCTCAGCCCAAAGTAATCACTACCTTTTCAATGTTCCTCACTTCCTTTTTTACTATGCAAGTATGAGCAGAAATATTGGTTATAATTTTTTTCTAAATGTCATTAAGAAACTTCTATCCTCTGATATCTGCTTTTCTGTTTCACATTTCAAACCACAAGTTATCTCTTATTTTTTTAAGAGTGTGGCTTCCAAAATTTAAACACATGAGAAATGACATTTTACTTGTTGATTAAATTTCATGCAAACATTCCTTTAATTATCTATTATACAAAACTATGTTGTAGATTAAGCATTTTTCTTTGCAAAGGTGATGTAAAAGCCCTCACAGGGCCTGGTTAGGATTTAAGAATATAATGAAAATTACAATATGTTAAATGAAATATACACTGTGTTCAGAGTGCTTTCCTAGTTAGGGAATCTTGAAGGATGCACGGGAAACTCTTATTTACAGTGAAATATAGGGAACATTGCATCACAGCTTATATGAGGCATCAGATATCTGCATATGACTAGAGGAATTGCTATGGTACTGGAAGACAGTGCTGAATGAAAGGAAGCAAGGAGCCAAACATAAGGCTGGATAGATAAGGAAGAGAAGAAGAGCCTTGTTGACAGACTGCAATACTTTCCCTGTCTAGGGGGAAAAAATAAGGAAATTTAGAGGGAATTCCAGGAAATGTTTGGGCAAGTTTTTTTATATGTACAATCATTTGGCTAAGTATAAAAGTTAGACTGGAGTATATCAGCTCTTCTCTGCCTATGATATGAAGTACACAAGTTAATCCCTATTATGGTCTTATGAGGTAGACCTTATAATTATCCCATTTTAATATTTGAGAATTTGGTGCATAAATTTCAGTACTTGTCCTAGGTCAAAAAACTGGAAGATGTTGGTGCCAGAATTCAAACTCATTTTGACAGATGAGAGAATAAATGTGAATTTGTTATAAGTGCTTTTCCCCAGGTAGTAGGATTAGGGGAGGATTAGAAAAGACTTACCAACTCCTCAGTATGCTTCATTACACTTTGTATTCTGTGGCACATGCATAGATTCCATTTTATAAAGTATTGATATTTATTTGAAACATAAAGGGATGGAAAATAGGAAAAAAAGACTCAATTTAATTCTTCATGTAAGAGCTACAAATGGAAGAAAAACACTCTTATGGCTCTATTGGTCAAGGCCTTTGCGAGTCATACATTCTTGATAAGCAGTGATAATAAATCAGAACGCTGGCCTTGTGGAAAATCACAGGCTGTGCAAAGGTACACTTCTTTTTCCACATGGAGAAGCAGGCTCTGTATGAAAGAATACACATTTCCTTTTATACTTTTGTCAACACAAAAAATCACTTTCTTCTGGTGTCTTTGTCTCAGAGGCCAGTTCCAAACACTGCCCTTGAATGTACCTCTGTTGTCCCTCAGGCTCTGGATTACACCTTATGGATGTGCTTAATATCCCTAGTTTCACAAAGACCACAAAGGATGGGGAAGGCATAAATTAAATCACCTATGTAAATATTTAACAAATCATCGAGATACCAGGCAGGTCTGCATAAGTTTTTCTTTTTTCTTAAACCCCACTCTATGAATATATCTCATATTATTTATCCATTCATTGGATGATGGATGCTTGGGTTGCTTCCATTTTTGGCAATTGTGAATAATGCTGCAATGAAATTGGGGTACACATATCTATTTGAGTTCCTGCTTTCATTTCTTTTAGTTATATGTCTGGAAGAGGAATTACCATAACATACGGTTATTCTATACTTAGATTTCTGAGGAACTACCAAACTCTTCCATAGTGGCAATGCCATTTTATGTTCTCAACAGTGAAGAATGAATGTTCTTATTTTGCTAGATCCTCTGTGTCACTTGTAATTTTCTGTTTTTAAAGAGTAGCTATTCTGGTGGGTGTGTAATGATATCTCATTGTCATTTTCACTTCCATTTCCCTAAAAGCTAGTGACCATGAGCATCTCATCATGTATTTTTTTAGCCACTTACATGTCTTCTTTGGAGAAATGTTTATTCAAGTATTTTCCCCATTTTTATTGTGTCATTTGTCATACTAATGTTGCATTGTAAGATTTCTTTATTATTCTGGATATTGAATATTTATTGCAGATGTGTTTTCAAAATATTGAATCTGATTGAATAGGCTTTCTTTATTTTGTGATAGAGTCCTTTGATCACAAAAGCTTTTAATTTTGATGAAATCTCATCTAACTAATTTTTTATTTTGTTGTTTGTGCTTTTGTAGTAATGTCTAGGAAACAAATGTCTAACATAATATCCTGAAAATTCTTACATCCATTTTAATCAAAGAGTTTTATTATCCTGGTTCTTACAATTAAGTTCTTTGATCCATTTTGAATTAATTTTGGTATATGCTGTGAGATAGGGTTTCTCCTTCATTTTATTACATATGGATATTTAGTGTTCCCTGAATCATTCATTGAGGAGACAAATATTTCTCAATTGAGTAGACTTGGTATTTTGTCAAAAATTAATTGACCATAGATCAGATGGTGTACTTCTGAATTCTTAAGTTTTATTCCACTGGTCTATATCACAAACTTGTGCCAGTACAATGCTGTTTTGATGCTTGAAACTTTGTTATAATCTTTAAATTCAGGAGGTGTGAGTCCTCCAAATTCATTCTCCTTCTTCAAAATGGTTTTGGCTATTTTGGGCCTATTATATTTCCACAAAAAATTGATAACTGTTCCCCAGAGAAGACCTGTGATTTAATCTTTTCTCAATATTGCTGGTTGGAATCTTTTTTATTGTTTCCATGGAGAAGTGACCCACTCAAATGTTAGTGGTAACTATTGGTTAGATGGCTTCCATGGAGATGTGTCTCTATTCATTCAAGTTGGGGTTGCTTACTGGAACTCTTCAATTGGGAACCATTTTAGAGAAAGCTTAGATGAACAGAGCCTGCACAGTCAAAGACCTGCAGAGATCCATAAAGAAAATGCCCCTGCGGAAGGCTTTGAGGATGCCTAGAGAGAAAGCTAGCGAACATTGTCATGTGCCTTTGCAGCTGAGAGAGAAACCCTGAACATCATCGGTCTTCTTGAGCTAAGGTGTCTCTTTCTGGATGCCTTAATTTGGACATTTTTATAGGCTTGTCCTAATTTGGATATTTTCAAAGTCTTAGAATTGTAAACTTGCAACTTAATACATTCTCTTTTTAAAAGCTGTTCTTTCTGATATATTGCATTCTGGCATTTTGGAAACTAATAGTTTTGAATGTATAAATCATTTTGGACACAATTAGATATCTTAACAATATTTAGTCTTCCAACCTATGTGCATGTGATGTTCTTCCACTTATTAACATGTCTTTGATTTCTGGTAGCCAAGCTTTTGCTCCCTGTATAAGTCTTATACACATTAAGTTAACTTCACTCCTACTTTGTGCTTCTTTTAATTACCATTGTGAATGGAATTATTTCCTTTTTACCTTTTCTGATTTCTCATTACTATTTAATAGAAGCACTATTGATGTTTGATTGCTGATCTCATACCCCAACAATTCCTTAATTAATTTGTTAGCTGTAGTAAATTTGTTGTAGATTTTTTTTCAGGACTTTCTATATACAGCACCATGAAATATTCAAATAGTGAAATTCTTATTTCTTTTTTTAATTATTTTATTTTATTTTTTAAATACCAAAAACACAAAAGAAATGCAAACATTCCTATTTTGATCATTCTGTTCTACATATATAATCAGTAATTCACAATATCATCACATAGTTGCATATTCATCACCATAATCATTTCTTGGAATATTTGCATCTATTCAGAAAAAGAAATAAAATGAAAACAGATAAAACAATTATACATACCATACCCCTTACCCCTCCCTTTCATTGATCACTAGCATTTCAAAACTAAATTTATATTAACATTTTTCCCCCTATTATTTATTTTTAATCCATATGTTCTACTCATCTGTTGACCAGGTAGATAAAAGGAGCATCAGACACAAGGTTTTCACAATCACACAGTCACATTGTGAAAGCTATATCATTATTCAATCATCATCAAGAAACATGCCTATTGGAGCACAGCTCTACATTTTCAGGCATTTCCCTCCAGCCTCTCCATTACATCTTGAATAACAAGGTGATATCTACTTAATGCATAAGTTCTGTGATTTGTTTTTTTAGGCTTTCAATTTCTTCTTTTGTTCATTCTTTATCTTCTTTATATCCTCCCTCAGTTAATTGATTTGCCTTTTGATGAGGTTTTCCATGTCTGTTCGTATATTCTGAATTAATTGTTTCAACTTCTGTGTCTCCTTTGAATTGTTGGTTTGTTCCTTTGACTTGGCCATATCTTCAATTTTCCTTTTTGTGATTTGTTACTTTTTGCTGGCACCTAGGCATTTAATTACCTGAATTAGTTTATTCTGGAGATTGCTTTCACTTCTTTTACCTAGTGTTTTCTTACTGGATGAATTTGTTGTCTATCTGTTCTTTGACATTCAGTTCAGCTTTTTCTGGACCACTAGCTTAGGTTTTGTTTAACAGAGGAGAATTTTTCAGTTCTTGTTTCCTTGTTTATTGTCCTGCCTGTATGGTGCCTTCCCCCCAACCGCACCCTTCAGAGGGCTTACTTAGGTATTATAGATCCAAGTTGGATTTTTACAGACCAAACTGGCTTCCAATCAGGAGGAAAGAGTCACCTGCATTGGTTTTCCCTGAGGTTGAGACCCAGAAGGTTGAAAGGCTTTCCTGTGAAGTCTCTGGATTCTGTTTTTCTTATCCTGCCCAGTATGTTGTGCTTGTCTGCCTGCAGGTCCCACCAGCATAAGATGATGTAGTTCCTTTAACTTTGGCATACTCTCCCTGCTGGAGGAGTAGTGGAGACAGAGGAGAGGTTGTAGGCTGGTTTTAATGGCTTTAAATTACCAAACCCTGGTGTCTGAGTTTCTTAAGGGAGGGAGTCCACCTGAGTTGAGTTTCACCCCTCCCCTGGAGAAGGCACAGGTTCCAGACAGGCCCTCAAACGAGCCTGTTTCTGCCTATGCCTGGGGCAGTTGCAGCCTGAGAAGCCCTGCCACTGTATCCAAGGGCAGTCAAGTCTTTGTAGAAATGCAGCCACAAAAACCTCTGCTTCTTTTTTTCTATCTTTTTTCTGTCAGCTCTGCCCCCTTGGCACTGGGGCAAAAATGAGCGACCTCTGCTTTGAATAGGTTCACCTGAGCTGGGGGCCTATTTTTAGTTGTCAAATTTGTTAATTAATTACACAATTGACATTTGATTGGGCTCAGCCCTGCTGCTGGTAAAGTCTCTCCTTTCCCCTCTGGGAAGCAGCTTGTGGGGGAGGCTCACCAGCCACCATGACTTGGGGAACTCACAGTTCTGGTGGGGCTCACAGCCGGTTCAGCTGTTCCAGACTGGGGTACACTGTGTGTCCGGTCACTGAATTGGCCCCAGGAGCTGTTCTGTACTGTTTCTCATTATTTACTAGCTGTTCTGGATGACAAACTAAATTGTGCACATTGCTAAGCTGCCATCTTAATTCTTATTTCTTTCTATCTAATGGGTGCTTTTATTTCTCTGTCTTGCCTAATTTCTCTGACTCGACCATCTAGCACAATGTTGAATAATTGTGGTGACAGTAGGCATCCTTTTCTTGTTCCAAATCTTTGAAAGAAAGCATGCTGTCATTCATTATTGAATATGATGTTAGCTGTGAATTTTTCATATATCAAAAACTCATCATATTGTGGAAGTTTTATTCTGCTGTTATTTTTCAATAAGTTTTTATAAGAAAGTATGTAGGATTTTGTCAAATGTATTTTATGCAACAATTGAGAGGATCATTTGTTTTATTTCCATTCATTTTGTTAATTTGGTTTATTAATTGATTTTATTTATTTATTTATTTTGCATGGGTAGGAACTGGGAAATGAACCTGGGTCTCCAGTATGGCAGGTAAAACTCTGCCATTGAGCCACCGTGGCCCCTAATTGATTTTTTTATGTTGAAACACCCTTGCATACCTAGGATAAAATCCACTTTGTGTGTACTTTTTTTATTGTATTCTTGGATTCAAATTGCAAGTGAGTTTTTGTGAAAATGTTTGCATCTCAATTCATAAGAGTTATTAGACTATGATTTTCTTTTTTTGTAGTATCTTTACCTGGTTTTGGAATTAGGGTAAGGATGGCATCATAGAGTTAAGCAGTGATCCTTCTTATTCAGTGTTCTGAGGAGTTTCAACAGTATTGATTTAATTCTTCTTTGAATATTTGGTAGAATTCACTTGTGAAGTTATCTGCTCCTGGACTTTTCTTTATTGTGAGGTTTTGCTGACTGATTCATTATCTTTACTTTTAATTGTTCTGCTGAGATCTTCCATTTATTCTAGAATAAACATAGGTTTTTCTTGTTGTTCTAGGACTTTATAATTTCATATAACTTGTCAATTGATAGGCATAAAGTAGTTCACAATCTCCTCTTATAATCTTTTCATTTCTGTAGTGTTGCTGGCAATATGAACCATCTCATCTCTGAATTCAATTGTTTGCATTGTCTCTCTTTTTTTCATTGTCAATCTAGTTAAGGGTTTGTCTATTTTATTGATCTTTTTAAAAAGTCAATTTTTGTTTTGTTAATGCTCTGTATTGCTTTTTAATGCTCTATATATGCTCTAATATTTTATTATTTCTTCACTTCTGTTCACTTTGGTATAAGTTTTCTGTTATTTTTCTGCTTCCTCCAATTGCGAATTAGGTCTTGATTTTAGTCGTTTTTCCTTTTATGATATTGGCATTTAGGACTATAAATTTACCACTCAGCACTGCCTTCACTGCACTGCATATATTTTAATCAGTTGTGTTTTAATTTCCATTTGTCTCAATAAATGTACTGATTTACCTCATAATTGTTTTTTGTCCCACTGATGTTTTAAGAGTATGTTGTTTAACCACTATATATTTTGTTTCATTTCAATTCTCTACCTGTTACTGATTTCCAGTTAGTTACATTTTTGTCAAAGAAGATGCTTTCTATAATTTTATTTTAAAATTTATTGAGTCTTGTTTTGTGATGAAATATGTGCCCTATACTGGAGAATGATTCGTGTGCACTTGAGAAGAATGTATAACTTCATGTTGTGGGGTGCAATGTTCTGTATATATGCTAGGTCAAGTTCATTTATTATATAATTAAAATTCTCTGTTTCCTATTTGATTTTTTTAATTTTTAACTTTTTTATTGTATAATATAACATATTTTCAAAGCAAAGAAAGAAGAACATGATAATTTCCAAAGCATTCTTCAAAGAATAATTGCAAAACAAATCCCGGAGTTTGTCATAGGCTACCATTCCATCACCTCTCGTATTGATTTTCTGTGTAGATGTTCCATCTATTGATGAAAGCTGTGTATTGATGGCTCCAAATATTTTTGTAAAGGTACATTTTTCTAAACTCTTTTTTGCTGGTGTCTGTCTCACATATTTTGAAATACAATAAAGTACATACATATTTATAATTGTTATTTCTTCTTTGTTGACTGTCACTTTTATTAATATTTAGTCACTTTCTTTTTCTCCTATAACAGCTTTTTACTGAAGGTCTACTGTTTCTTATATTAGTATTTATCTTTTTCCATCCTTTCACCATTTTCAATGTAATTGACCCTTTGGGTCCAAGGTCAGCCACTTGTAAACAAGACAATATATAGTTGAAACATGCTTTTTTATCCATTTTGCCAATCTGCATTTTTGATTGATGAATTTAACCCATTGATATTCAATATTATTATTATGATGGAAAAATTTACTTCAACTATTTAGTCTTTTGGTTTTTATATGTTGTGTCTTTTCTGTCATATCTATTTTTCATATCTCTTTTCCATTATTGCAACCACCTTTTATGTGGTTTTCTTTTCTCTGTAGTTGATTTTCTGTATTGTATCTGAGTGACCCTTTCCTCACTTTTTATATATATATTTAAAAAATAATTTCCTTGTGTTTACCCTCGAATTCATATTAAACAACTGTGTTAGTTTGCAAGCTTCCAGAATGCGATATACCAAAACTGGAATGGCTTTTCAAAAGGGGAATTTAATAAGTTATAAATTTACATTTCTGAGCCTATAAAATTGTCCAAACTCAGGTGTTTGGGGAAAGATGCCTTAATTCAAAGAAGGCTGAATGTTCATGAACACCTCTGTCAGCTGAGTTTTTACTTGGCTGGCATCTCCTGCTCCCTTGATCCTGGGTTCCATTGCTTTCAGCCTCTGCTCCTATGGGGGTTCCTCACTTTTCTTCTCCAGGATTGGCCGTATCCCTTGGCTTCCTTTTGCTCTCTCCAGTTTCTGGCTTCCTTAACATCTCATGGTGACATCTGCTGAGCTCCAACCTTCTCCAAACATCTATGTCTCTGTTCTCCAAGTGTCAACATCTGTCATCTCTACTCTGAAGTTTCTATTAGTTCTGCCATTTCTGTTGTTTCTTCTTTCACCAAAATGTTTCCTCTTTTAAGGAATTCCAGCAAACATATCAAGACCCACCTGGAATAGGTAGAGTCACATCTCCACCTGATTAAAAAGTCACACCCACAACTGGGCATGCCACACATCACTGAAGTTAATCTAATCAAAAGTTTCTGCAAAACTATTGAATCAGACTTCCTGGAAGATGGCAGCTTAGTAAGACGCGCGGATCTTAGTTTCTTCTCCAGGACACCTACTAGGGGAGTAGAAACGATACAGAAAGCGCCCAAAGCCACAACAGAGATAAAAAAGACAGCGTACCCCATCCTGGAACGGCTGGCTGGCTGAGAGAAGCAGCTCGGGTGAGATCGCCGAGGCCGCGGGCCTTACCGGGCGGGGTGGCAAGCGGCCGGAGTTACTCCCTTCCCCCTTCCCGGGCCGGCTGGGAGAATTGGAGAGGTGGTCCCCTGAAACCAAGACGGCTGGCGCCCACACCACGCGCAGCCCCGGACCAACTGAGAGATTGGATCGGAAACCCCCAGGCCGCGGAGAACGGTGACCCCGTGACTCCCGGGGAACGTGCACTCTCTGGGGGCCGCTGCCGCTGGCGCCCTCCCCCACGCTTGTTGCCCAGGGCCGACTAGGAAATTCGGACGGGCTCTTTCCCTGGCTGCGGCGACCAGCAACCCTCCCTGCGTTCGGACACCCCCGCCAGACCGGCTCAGCCCTTCGGCTAGCGAACCCCCAGGACGGCGAGAGTTTTCCAAAGTTAAAGGTCCCACAGCACCTTTTACTGGTGGGACCCGCAGACAAACGTGTGCCACGAGCGCCACCTACTGGGCAGGATAAGAAAAACAGAACCCAGAGATTTCACAGAAAAATATTACAACCTTGCTGGGCCAACACCAAGAGAAATCTGAATAAATGCCCAGACGCCAGCAGCAGAAGATAACTGTCCACGCTCAAAAGATTGAGAATATGGCTCAGTCAAAGGAACAAACCAATAGCTCAAATGAGACACAAGAGCTGAGACAACTAATGCTGAATATACAAACAGAAATGGAAAACCTCTTCAAAAATGAAATCGATAAATTGAGGGAGGACATGAAGAGGACATGGGCTGAAAAAAGAAGAAATAGAAAACTGAAAAAACAAATCGCAGAACTTATGGAAGTGAAGGATAAAGTAGCAAACATAGAAAAAATAATGGATAGCTACAATGATAGATTGAAAGAGACAGAAGATAGAATTAGTGATTTGGAGGATGGAACATCTGAATTCCAAAAAGAAACAGAAACTATAGGGAAAAGAATGGAAAAATTTGAACAGGGTATCAGGGAACTCAAGGACAATATGAACCGCACAAATATACGTGTTGTGGGTGTCCAGAAGGAGAAGAGGGGAAAAGGAGGAGAAAAACTAATGGAAGAAATTTTCACTGAAAATTTCCCAACTCTTATGAAAGACCTAAAATTACAGATCCAAGAAGTGCAGCGCCCCCAAAGAGATTAGACCCAATAGGCGTTCTCCGACACTTACTAGTTAGAATGTCAGAGGTCAAAGAGAAAGAGAAGATCTTGAAAGCAGCAAGAGAAAAACAATCCATTACATACAAGGGAAACCCAATAAGACTTTGTGTAGATTTCTCAGCAGAAACCATGGAAGCTAGAAGACAGTGGGATGATATATTTAAAATACTAAAAGAGAAAAACTGCCAACCAAGACTCCTATATCCAGCAAAATTATCCTTCAAAAATGAGGGAGAAATTAAAACATTCTCAGACAAAAAGTCACTGAGAGAATTTGTGACCAAGAGACCAGCTCTGCAAGAAATACTAAAGGGAGCACTAGAGTCAGATACAAAGAGAAGAGAGAGATATGGAAAAGAGTGTAGAAAGAAGGAAAATCAGATATGATAAATAATACAAAAGGCAAAATGTTGGAGGAAAATATTATCCAAACAGTAATAACACTAAATGTCAATGGACTGAATTCCCCAATCAAAAGACATAGATTGGCAGAATGGATTAAAAAACAGGATCCTTCTATATGCTGTCTACAGGAAACACATCTTAGACACAAAGATAAACATAGGTTGAAAGTGAAAGGTTGGGAAAAGATATTTCATGCAAATAACAACCAGAAAATAGCAGGAGTGGCTATACTAATATCCAACAAATTAGACTTCAAATGTAAAACAGTTAAAAGAGACAAAGAAGGACACTATATACTAATAAAAAGAACAATTAAAAAGAAGACATAACAATCATAAATATTTATGCACCGAATCAGAATGCCCCAAAATATGTGAGGAATATACTGCAAACACTGAAAAGGGAAATAGACTCATATACCATAATAGTTGGAGACTTCAACTCACCACTCTCATCAAGGGACAGAACATCTAGACAGAGGATCAACAAAGAAATAGAGAATCTGAATATTACTATAAATGAACTAGACTTAATAGACATTATAGGACATTACATCCCACAACAGCAGGATACACCTTTTTCTCAAGTGCTCATGGATCATTCTCAAAGATAGACCATATGCTGGGTCACAAAGCAAGTCTTAACAAATTTAAAAAGATTGAAATCTTACACAACACTTTCTGGACCATAAAGGAATGATGTTGGAAATCAATAATAGCAGAGTGCCAGAAAATTCACAAATACGTGGAGGCTCAACAACACACTCCTAAACAACGACTGGGTCAAAGAAGAAATTGCAAGAGAATTAGCAAATACCTCGAGGCGAATGAAAATGAAAACAAAACATATCAAAACTTATGGGACACAGCAAAGGCAGTGCTAAGAGGGAAATTTATTGCTCTAAATGCCTATATCAGAAAAGAAGAAAAGGCAAAAATTCAGGAATTAACTATCCATTTGGAAGAACTGGAGAAAGAACAGCAAGCTAACCCCAAAGCAAGCAAAAGGAAAGAAATAACAAAGATTAGAGCACAAATAATGAAATTGAAAACATGAAAACAATAGAGAAAATCAATAAGGCCAGAAGTTGGTTCTATGAGAAAATCAATAAGATTGATGGGCCCTTAGCAAGATTGACAAAAAGAAGAAGAGAGAGGATGCAAATAAATAAGATCAGAAATGGAAGAGGAGACATAACTACTGACCTCACAGAAATAAAAGAGGTAATAACAGGATACTATGAAAACTTTATGCTAATAAATACAACAATTTAGAGGAAATGGACGGGTTCCTGGAAAGACATGAACAACCAACTTTGATCAAGAAGACATAGATGACCTCAACAAACCAATCACAAGTAAAGAAATTGAATTAGTCATTCAAAAGCTTCCTAAAAGAAAAGTCCAGGACCAGATGGCTTCACATGTGAATTCTACCAAATGTTCCAGAAAGAATTAGTACCAATTCTCTTCAAACTCTTCAAAAAAATCGAAGTGGAGGGAAAACTACCTAATTCATTCTATGAAGCCAACATCACCCTCATACCAAAACCAGGCAAAGATATTACAAAAAAAGAAAACTACAGACCAATCTCTCTAATGAATACAGATGCAAAAATCCTCAATAAAATTCTAGCAAATCGTATCCAACAACACATTAAAAGAATTATACATCTGACCAAGTAGGATTCATCCCAGGTATGCAAGGATGGTTCAACATAAGAAAATCAATTAATGTAATACACCATATCAACAAATCAAAGCAGAAAAATCACATGATCATCTCAATTGATGCAGAGAAGGCATTCGACAAGATTCAACATCCTTTCCTGTTGAAAACACTTCAAAAGATAGGAATACAAGGGAACTTCCTTAAAATGATAGAGGGAATATGAAAAACCCACAGCTAACATCATCCTCAATGGGGAAAAATTGAAAACTTTCCCCCTAAGATCAGGAACAAGACAAGGATGTCCACTATCACCGCTATTATTCAACATTGTGTTGGAGGTTCTAGCCAGAGCAATTAGACAAGAAAAGAAATACAAGGCATCAAAATTGGAAAGGAAGAAGTAAAACTATCACTGTTTGCAGACGATATGATACTATACGTCGAAAACCCGGAAAAATCCACAACAAAACTACTAGAGCTAATAAATGAGTACAGCAAAGTAGCAGGTTACAAGATCAACATTCAAAATCTGTAGCATTTCTATACACTAGTAATGAACAAGCTGAGGGGGAAATCAAGAAACGAATCCATTTACAATTGCAACTAAAAGAATAAAATACCTAGGAATAAATTTAACTAAAGAGACAAAAAACCTATATAAGAAAACTACAAAAAACTGCTAAAAGAAATCACAGAAGACCTAAAATAGATGGAAGGGCATACCGTGTTCATGGATTGGAAGACTAAATATAGTTAAGATGTCAATCCTACCTAATTGATTTACAGATTCAATGCAATACCAATCAAAATCCCAACAACTTATTTTTCATAAATAGAAAACCAATAAGCAAATTTATCTGGAAGGGCAGGGTGCCCCGAATTGCTAAAAACATTTGAGGAAAAAAACGAAGCTGGAGGTCTCACGCTGCCTGACTTTAAGGCATATTATGAAGCCACAGTGGTCAAAACAGCATGGTATTGGCATAAAGATAGATATATCGACCAATGGAATCGAATAGAGTGCTCAGATATAGACCCTCCATCTATGGACATTTGATCTTTGATAAGGCAGTCAAGCCAACTCACCTGGGACAGAGCAGTCTCTTCAATAAGTGGTGCCTAGAGAACTGGATATCCATATGCAAAAGAATGAAAGAAGACCCATATCTCACACCCTATACAAAAGTTAACTCAAAATGGATCAAAGATCTAAACATTAGGTCTAAGACCATAAAACAGTTAGAGGAAAATGTTGGGAGATATCTTATGGATCTTACAACTGGGGCGGTTTTATGGACCTTAAACCTAAAGCAAGAGCACTGAAGAAGGAAATATAAATGGGAACTCCTCAAAATTAAACACTTTTGTGCATCAAAGACTTCATCAAGAAAGTAGAAAGACAGCCTTCACAATGGGAGACAATATTTGGAAATGATATATCAGATAAAGGTCTAGTATCCAGAATTTATAAAGAGATTGTTCATCTCAACAACAAAAGACAGCCAACCCAATTACAAAATGGGAAAAAGATTTGAACAGACACCTCTCAGAAGAGGAAATACGGATGGCCAAGAGGCACATGAAGAGATGCTCAATGTCCCTGGCCATTAGAGAAATGCAAATCAAAACCACAATGAGATATCATCTCACACCCACCAGAATGGCCATTATCAACAAAACAGAAAATGACAAGTGCTGGAGAGGATGCGGAGAAAGAGCACACTTATCCACTGTTGGTGGGAATGTCAAAGGGTGCAACCACTGTGGAAGGCAGTTTGGCGGTTCCTCAAAAAGCTGAATATAGAATTGCCATACGACCCAGCAATACCATTGCTAGGTATCTACTCAAAGGACTTAAGGGCAAAGACACAAACAGACATTTGCACCCAATGTTTATAGCAGCGTTATTTACAATTGCAAAGAGATGGAAACAGCCAAAATCTCCATCAACAGAAGAGTGGCTAAACAAACTGTGGTATATACATACGATGGAATATTATGCAGCTTTAAGACAAGATAAACTTATGAACCATGTAATAACATGGATGGACCTAGAGAATATTATGCTGAGTGAATCCAGCCAAAAACCAAAGGACAAATACTGTATGGTCCCTGATGTGAACGGACATTCGAGAATAAACTTGAAATATGTCATTGGTAACAGAGTTCAGCAGGAGTTAGAAACAGGGTAAGACAATGGGTAATTGAAGCTGAAGGGATACAGACTGTGCAACAGGACTAGATACAAAACTCAAAAATGGACAGCACAATAATACCTAATTGTAAAGTAATCATGTTTAAAACACTGAATGAAGCTGCATCTGAGCTATAGGTTTTTGTTTTGTTTGTTTTGTTTTGTTTTGATTTTACTATTATTACTTTTATTTTTTCTCTATATTAACATTCTATATCTTTTTCGGTTATGTTGCTAGTTCTTCTAAACCAATGCAAATGTACTAAGAAATGATGATCATGCATCTAGGTGATGATGTTAAGAATTAATGATTGCATGTGTAGAATGGTATGATCTCTAAATGTTGCGTTAATTTCTTTTTTTCCGTTAATTAAAAAAAAAAAGAGAAGGGATAATTGGAGATGAAGGGATACAGACTGTACAACGGGACTGGATATAAAAACTCAGAAATGGACAGCACAATACTACCCAATTGTAATGCAATTATGTTAAAACACTGAATGAAGCTGCATGTGAGGTATAGGTTTTTAGTTTTTGTTTTTTTTTGTTTTTTTTTCTTTCATTATTGTTTTTTCTTATTCTGTTGTCTTTTTATTTCTTTTTCTAAATCGATGCAAATGTACTAAGAAATGATGAATATGCAACTATGTGATGTTATTAAGAATTACTGATTGTACATGTAGATTGGAATGATTTCTAATTGTTTTGTTAATTCTTTTTTTAATTAATAAAAAAAAACTATTGAATCAGGATTAAAAGAAATGGCTGCTCCCTCAGGATGGATCAGGATTAAAATATGGCTTTTCTGGGGTATGTAATACTTTCTAACTGACACAGGAATCTAAATATCTAATTTATGAATTTGAAAGATACCAACTTAGCTTCAATAGCATACTTGTTTTCTATTTCATTATCCCATCTGTTTCCCTCCTTTAAGATGTTTTGGTCCTATTTTACCTTTTCATATTTTATTTTTCCATTATGAGGAATTATTGCATTTTCTTTTCAATTTATACCTGTGTCATAGGACTTAAAGAACAGAATTGTATATCAAGGATACAGTACTACTGTATTGCATTTACTTCTTTATAAACCTTTACTGAAGATTATTTCTTTAAATATCTCAAAGTCACTCTCTCTGTCTTTTCCTTTCAACTGCAAATCTCCTTTATTAGTTCTTTTAGGGTAGGTTTCTTGCTGATGAAACCACAGCTTCTGCATATTGTGAATATTTTCAACTTTCCTTATTTTTCAAGGATAGTTTAGCCAAGTATAGAATTTTAAGCTGGCAGTTTTAATCTCTTTAAGTACCCTAAGTAAGTCATCCAACTGCCTTCTCATTTCCATGGTTTCTGAGAAAATTCAGTACTTATTCTTTGAAGATCCTTTGTATGTGATGAATTCTTTTCTCTTGTTGTTTACAGAATTCTCTCAATCTTTTGGGTTTGACATCAGATATATAGGCATCTTGAGCAGGCTTTAGTGTTTATTTTGCTTGGAGTACATTGCATTTATTAGAGCCTCATATTTATGTCATTCATAAGAGTTTAGAAATTTTCAGTATTATGTTTTCAAATGTTCTTTCTGCCCCCTTTCCCTCCTTGTCACATTTGGTGACACCTATGTTAACTATGAGTGAATGATTGATGTTACTACTCAAATCTCTAAGACATTGCTCACTGTTTTCTATTCCATTCTCTATCTGTTATTATGACTTCATGATTTCAATTCTCCTACCTCCTGGCTCATTGGTCCTTTCTTCTTCCTGTCAAAATATGTAGTAAATGCAATAGTGCATTTTAATCTCATTATTGATTCTTTTTACATTGGGTGTTGAGTGCTCATTTTTCATAGGTGTCACTTCTATTTACTACCACTGGCCATGAAATTTTAACTAGTTTGTGCCAAGAACAGATTGAGATGGAGGCACACTGCTAAGTTCCTTGTAATAAAGTTCAATTAGCAAGAAATGAGACCTATAAATACTTACCCTATGGATAAATGGGGAATTCTTTAAAGGCATTCGGTTCCACAGAAATTTGCCTGTGAGATAAACCCACAGAAGTCACCTGAAAAACATGTACCCATATTGGCTATTCTTTCCTATTTAACTCTGCCCAATCTCTCCCTTCTACTCCCTGAGGTTATACCCTAAATAAGCAACCTGTATATTTGTGCTTGAATCAGGGCCTACTTTGAGGGATAAACCCATACAAAACTGTATGACAACTTCATGGAAGTTATTGCTTCATTGTATATTATCTTTAAAATAATTAACACTTAAATTCTGAATTATAATCAATACAGAAGTAGTACGCTCTTATCCACATGTCTTTTTGATCATTGGCCTATAGAATTGTGAGCTGATCTGAAGTTTACCAAAGCATTAGTAATAGAATAAAAAGACATTTACATTTAACTATTTTCTACTTGGCTTCTCCAATAGGAGCTTCTTTTGCCAAGATCAAAGATCATCCCCATGCTCTCACTCCAGCTGAAATGATGCTTATGCTTTGTATATCAGTTCTTCTCAGGCTCTGGTCTAATAGTCCTTGCAATGTCTGGCTATTGCTCTTTCACCAGAGCAAAGTTATATGAGTAAATGGATTAGGTCCTTTAAGGGAAGTTCTAAGTGACAACCACCGTGTATACTAGCCACAGTGTTGCAGAATCCTTAGTTGTAAGGATCCAACTACTTCTTCAGGCAAGATGTTCTGAACCTAAACATTGCTTTGCATTTGAGAAAACAGTAAGGTATCATGAATTTCTACAGTGTCTGCAACTTCAATCTCTCCTCTTCCATTTGCCCTTCTGTGGTTTTTAAATGTTAGGCAGTAGACTTGTTGGCTTCTTGCATATTTTGCCACTAGGATTTTAAGCAGTATTTATCATACCACATTTGCTATGAACAGATCCCATTGGCTATTTATTTGACCTTGATGGCTGTTGAAGTGGTTGAAGTCTACTAGATTCTAGGTGTCAAATAGTGCTACTTGACTTCTTCAGGGTCCCTGCATTCCATGGATTACGGAAAACAGTGTGTTGGTCTATCTTTAGATCAATCTAGCCTTCAGGGAGACAACTCTGCACTTCCCTGGTGCCATTTTAATCAATGTCCCAAATGGCCTTGGTGAATTATGTATACTACTCGAGAATATAATCATTTGATGAGTCTCTGGCCTTCCATAATACATCAATGGCACAAATCACACATCATCTTCCAGAGAAATCAGTAAATTCCACCACACTGACTTTGCTATTATGTTTTCCAACCTTCTAAGAACCACCTAGATGTTGGTTTGACATTTGTCCTTAGCTAAGTGTTAAATCTCATAACCTGAGAATGTACTTATTCTGTCCTATACTCTGCTTAAAAGTTTTGCTGATACAGTTTTATATTCAGGTATCTTGAGAAAACACCTCAAATTCATCACAAGTATATTCCCCTGCCTTTTATTACTGGCACATGCTGGGTAATTCTTATGAATGATGGGTGAACTCTTCTTTGTAAGTTAGCATTTCTCCAGGGTTTTATTCTGGGACTTAACCCTCATGTATGACTCAGCAGAAGGAGATAATATGGGGCATCAGTTTAGATGATATCTGTTGATAGTCAGAAAAAAATCTTATCTTTCTCTACTATGGTGAAAGTGCTAGGTATAACTAGGGAAACGTGGGCTACCTCTGCAAGTTGAGAGTTGGGAAATTTACAGAGCCAAACACACCCAAATGTCTTCCATTCCAATGTTGGCAGTCATATTTCATGTTTAGGTTTCTTCCTTGTAAGATCCTAACTTTAACAACACATTGAACTCTACTGAGCAATCAAACCTAACTAGAACTCTCATTTTATAAAGTCATTAGACTGCTGTTTAGCTATTCTTTTCTTCCATTAGAGTATATAAAGATCTCTTGATGAGCTACCAAAGAGAACTATGATTTTTACATTTATCCATTAACTGCTTATCAGCAGCTTTCAGTCTTCCATTATCTTTCTTTGGGGTATCAATACAATTTAGAAGTAACCACCTACATATGATGTTTTCCTTTGTAAATGTTAGTCCCTGCCATACAATTCAAATATCTGAATTATAATACAGATATTAAATGCAATTGTGTTCTTCTACTGAGACATTTTTATGGGCACCAAGAGTAAAATCTTGAGCAATTAGGCTGCTACCATTTGTGAGGGTCTATCCATGCACCTACTTCCAGTTGGCATGTTGTCCTCTTCACCTATCTGGTAAGTACGCTTGTCCTAGATTCACAGATGTTATAATTCTATTTAATTGGGGATAGTACTTGTTTTAATACAGGTCCTCTGAGAAGCAGACAAATATAAGATTATTGGGGTTTTGAACTCTAATGAGGGAAAAAAGAGAACATATCCAGAAGGGACAAGAGATTTCAATGCCGATTTAACACAAGTTAATAGAAAGGAAGGAGAATAGCAGAGTTCCAAACTGCAGTGATGTACTCAGAATGTTTTGGCAGAAGATGGGGATTCAAAGCCAAATTCACATTCCAAAGGTATTTTATTCTTACAAAATAGTTCTGTGGACAAATAGCATGCCTCTCACAAACAGTCATTATATTAGAGCAACCTGCATAAATTGTGGTCACCAAGGAATGCAATGACTGACTCAGAAATGAGGTCTCGTCTTAATTATTGTACCCAAACTAAAATGGGCCAACCATCACCTAGTTCAGTTCCACAAGATTCCCATCTTTCTGCCTCATGAGTTTTTCCTTTTAAAAACCTGAAAGAGGAAGCAAACGTAGTATGACTTATGCAAATTGTTCACGCTGTATATTAAAACTACTAGTCATTTGACTATTAAGTACTGATCTTATTGTGTGCTAAGCTTAACATATTTTTAAAATAACTCCATTGTATTGTCTTCTGTTAGGTCAGGGGAACGGAGAAGGGTACTGAAACTGGAGCTGCGGAGGCTGTGTCACCCTCCCAACCTGACTTCCAGAACTATGAACTGCCCTTCTGGATGTACCTGACCTCCATCCTTAAAGGCTGCCTGCACCAAAGCCCACACATGGACTCACCTCTCTCCAGCTTGGGTTTGGTGAGCTCAGCCAGGGAGTGCAGAAATAAACTCACCCACTTTAAATTTCCTGGTCTACGTTTTTTCTTTCTCACCTTTCACCTCCTAAACCTTTCACCTTGGTTTACCCAGGAGAGGAGTGCAGGTGTGACCTGCCTAGCCAGGGGTGCCCTGGTTTCCTCTCTCTTCCTTCCTCCACATAGCTAGTAACAAGGGATCCTTCAGTCCACTGCTGCATCCACCATGGAATGTGTAAGTTCCTTCCCTCCTAGCCCTGCTGCTGGGTCCCACCATTCTGAGAGAGCCTGTCTGTAAATTACTCTGCAAATTCGTGAATTAATGTCAGGTTCTTTTCCAAGGGTGATGTGATGGGGATGCCCACAAGCCTCATTCCTTTTCCTGGGACTCAAATGTTGTGGGGATGCCCACTTCTTGTTTCCCTCCAAATCAGGTCCAGGACCTGAAAGGGCCTCAAACCAGGGTGAGACGTCCCTGGGGAGACAAGTCCCACTCGTAAGAGCTCCAAGGGCTCTCTCAGGGTGTTGGGACACCAACATACCCTGGGCCAGTTCTTTGTCCATTGAGACACATCAGTATGGGCAATAATCCTCAAAACCAAACTTATACTCCTCTCGGTTGTCTTCTGACAACCTATCCACACTGGATTTACTTCAGACATCAGCCAAAATGTCTCACTTATTTTGTGAAAGACTTAGCCCCATATCAATTGGGTGTGATTTCATTGGCCTGAGGATGGGACTTTCAATTTTAATATCCTTCAAATCTCCACAACTTTTGCCAGAGGAATGAAAATGGGCCGAAATTCCTTATGTCCAGGCTTTTTTTCCTTCTGTGTTCCTGCCCCTCCCTTTGTACCTCTATTTATGGTCAGGTTCTTCTAGCACGGAAATCCAAATTCCCACTTCTCTCCAATGAAATGTCCTCTTTTCTGACCCTCGATTATCTTCCTTTAAAAGATCAGGGCGACCGCATCTTGGGAAACTATCCTCCTCTCCCTCTCTCTACATCCCCTCCCTCCAGCAGTGCTCCAGTGACCATCTTACCCCCCTCTTCCTCTCCTGCCTTGGCAGCATTCAGCTGTCATCTTATCCTTCCTTCCTCCTTCTACTCCAAAGGCCTCTCCATTACGGCATACCTCCACTCCACTTTGGCTCTTCTGCACTGGCTAGTTCCTCACTATGTCACCCGTAAGCTCCCATACCTGCAAAGTACTTTACTCTGTCCCCTCCAGGAGGTTGTGGGACCTGAAGGGTTAATTTGAGTACACACCATTCTCTCTGGCGTGATCTTTCACACATTGAAAAATGGTTGGGCTCCTTCTCCAATGATCCAACTACCTATACTAAAGAATTCCAGTATCTAGCTAATGCTTAGGACTCACCTGGCATAACATTCATGTAATCTGCTCTTCTTCCTTCACTACAGATGAAATGGACCTCATTTTCAATGCAGCCAGGGCTCATGCTACAGGTGCATATACCGACCACACCATGCTGGTAGGGCTGAGGCAGTGCCAGACCAAGAGCCAGGGTGGGAATATCAGGTTGACATCCAGTGGGAAGAAATGGGTGGGTAGATGAGACAAAATGCTTACATGCTTCTAGTGGGCATGCAGAAAGCATCACATAAAGTAGTAAACTTCCATAAGCTAGGGAAATTACCAGCATCCTGATGAAACCCAGCCATTTTCTACACCGGCTCACAGAATCCCTCTCCCAATATACCCACTAGACCTGACTCAGAGGTTGGTAAAACTGTTTTAGCCACACATTTTACATCCCAGTCAGCCCCAAACATTAGGTGCAAATTTAAAAAAATTGAGGACTGTCCTCAGACCCCTATCCTGACCTGGTAACATGGCATTAAAAATTAATATCGTGATGAACTAGAGAGAGCAGAAAGAAATCCTGGGACGCCAAAATGTGAATTTACAAGCCAATCCCTGATTGCGGTCTGTGGCTCACTTCATGGAGAAGAAGCTGGCTATGACTAATCCACCACCAGGAAAGTGCTTTAAATTTGGCCACAAGGACACTGGTCTGCCAGTGCCCCAATCCTTGACCACTCAAGGGACCATGTCCTCTCTGTGGTACAACGGGACATTGGAAAGTGACAGCCCCTCAGTGCCTGGCCGTGGAGGGGCCAACTTTCAACCCCTAACCCATGGCTAGCAGCCTTGGGCCTGGCCACCAATGACTGATGATGCGGCAGTGACCCCAATCACCCTCGTCAAGCCCAGGGTAACAATCAAGGTAGTGGGTAAGCCCACCTTCTTTTTAGTGGACACAGGGTTTACCTTTCCATCCTTGCCTCTTGCTCAGGTCAACTCCTTCCTTC
Organism: Tamandua tetradactyla; assembly: GCF_023851605.1. Classification (NCBI taxonomy): domain Eukaryota; kingdom Metazoa; phylum Chordata; class Mammalia; order Pilosa; family Myrmecophagidae; genus Tamandua; species Tamandua tetradactyla. Next base: position 657,687 of record NW_027518260.1, read on the forward strand.
CCAGATCATGGTTATGGGCATAGACAGCCATCCTTCATGCGCCTTAACTACTGGACCACTTACATGTTTATAGAAGGATACTCCATTACACATTTTTTTAGTACATGCCTTTTTGCCAACCCACTAATGGGGTGGATTCTTGCCAAATTAAGAGCCTCACTACACTGGTAAAAAACCCTCAAACAAAACTTCATAGCAGTGCAGACTAACGTCATTATCCACAACCATTCATGCCCCAAAGGACAATATTTCTGGTGTAATGGAACTCTTACCAAGTGCCTTAACTCCACTGCCCCAGGACCATGTTTCCTGGTAACTATTGTTCCTCAATTGACCTCTATGGGGAGTCCAAAATACTTGCCTACTGCCCTCTCCTTGCTCAAAAAGGCTGCCTTCTTCCTATCTAGTAGGCATGAGCCTAACTGCTTTGGTCGCAGCCTAGCCACGCAGGATGGGGTGCTGGGACACAATAATTTACCTCTCAAAACTTCAAAACTCGACTACAGAAGCCCTGGACTCAACATCAGAATCCTCTCCTCTTACATGCCAACTCACCTCACTAGTCCAGGTAACTCTTCAAAATTGACAGTCCTTAGACCTGCTGACAGCCAAAAAAGGAGGAACGTGGATATTCCTCCAAGAGGAATGCTACTATTATGTCAATGAGTCGGGTCTGGTGGAACAAAATATCAAACCTTAAACTAAGAGATGATCTCTACCACAGAAACAAGAATGAACTCTGCCTTAAGCTGGTTTTCTTCTCTCTGGTGACATAGATTCTCCCATTACTAGGATTAGTTATCCTATCTGTTCTTTTTTCTCTAGCTCCTGCCTCCTCAACTTCTTCAGGGATGCATGAAGGAACTATCTGGATAGCATTCAACCAAATGCTCCTGCATCATTATATCACCTGCCTTCCTACCAGATTCCTAGAGCCAGCTCCCCACTCCCCTGGCCATGACGGTTCCAGCCTATAACCCCATACCACCCCATTACAGTAGAAGTACCACAAAGATCTCAGCACCTTATTATCACAAAAGGCTGGATGTAGGTCGGGGGAATGGGGAAGGGCACTGCAACTGGAGTTGCAGAGCTGTGTCACCCTTCTAACCTAACTTCCAGAACTAATGAACTGCCCCTTCCAGATGTCACTGAACTCCATCTTTAAAAGCTGCCTGCACCAAAGCCCATGCATGGACTCACTTTCTTCATCTTGGGTTCCGTGAGTTCATCCAGCAGTGCAGAAATAAACTCACCCACTTTAAATTTCCTGGCCTACCTTTTTTTTCTCACCTTTCGCCTCCTAAACCTTTTATTTTTCAGTACAAAAATTCATGGGTGAATAAATATTAGCTGAGATAATATATTTTAACATGATAACTCCCATCATTATATTTTATTAATCTTCTGCAAAGTAATTTTTACATTTTCTTTTCAAAATAAATCTACTGGAGAGGACCCGGGAAGATGGCGGCTTAGTAAGACGCGCGGATCTTAGTTTCTTCTCCAGGACACCTACTAGGGGAGTAGAAACGATACAGAAAGTGCCCAAAGCCACAACAGAGATAAAAAAGACAGCGTACCCCATCCTGGAACAGCTGGTGGCTGAGAGAAGCAGCTCGGGTGAGATCGCGAGAGCGCGCGGGCCTTACGGGCGGGGGGCAAGCGGCCGGAGTTACTCCCTTCCCCCTTCCCGGGCCGGCTGGGAGAATTGGAGAGGCGGTCCCCTGAAGCAAGACGGCTGGCGCCCACACCACGCGCAGCCCCGGACCAACTGAGAGAATTGGTCGGAAACCCCAGGCCGCGGAGAACGGTGACGGGTGGGGGAGGCCCTTTCCAAACCGTGACTCCCGGGGAACGTGTACTCTCTCGGGCAGGCCGCTGCCGCTGGCGCCTCCCGCCCGCTTGTTGCCCAGGGCGACTAGGAAATTCGGACGGGCTCTTTCCTGGCTGCGGTGACCAGCAACCCTCCCTGCGTTGGGACCCAGGCCGGCTCAAGCCGCTTCGGCTAGCGAACCCAGGAGGCGAGAGTTTTCCAAAGTTTAAGGTCCCACAGCACCTTTTACTGGTGGGACCGCAGACAAACGTGTGCCACGAGCGCCACCTACTGGGCAGGATAAGAAAACAGAACCAGAGATTTACAGAAAAATATTACAACCTTGCTGGGTCCAACACCAAGAGAAATCTGAATAAATGCCAGACGCCAGCAGCAGAAGATAACTGTCCACGCTCAAAAGATTGAGAATATGGCTCAGTCAAGGAACAAACCAATAGCTCAATGAGACACAGAGCTGAGACAACTAATGCTGAATATACGAACAGAAATGGAAAACCTCTTCAAAAATGAAATCGAAAAATTGAGGGAGGACATGAAGAGGACATGGGCTGAACAAAAAGAAGAAATAGAAAAACTGAAAAAAACAAATCGCAGAACTTATGGAAGTGAAGGATAAAGTAGCAAACATAGAAAAAATAATGGATAGCTACAATGATAGATTGAAAGAGACAGAAGATAGAATTAGTGATTTGGAGGATGGAACATCTGAATTCCAAAAAGAAACAGAAACTATAGGGAAAAGAATGGAAAATTTGAACAGGGTATCAGGGAACTCAAGGACAATATGAACCGCACAAATATACGTGTTGTGGGTGTCCCAGAAGGAGAAGAGAAGGGAAAAGGAGGAGAAAAACTAATGGAAGAATTATCACTGAAAATTTCCCAACTCTTATGAAAGACCTAAAATTACAGATCCAAGAAGTGCAGCGCACCCCAAAGAGATTAGACCCAAATAGGCGTTCTCCAAGACACTTACTAGTTAGAATGTCAGAGGTCAAAGAGAAAGAGAAGATCTTGAAAGCAGCAAGAGAAAAACAATCCATTACATACAAGGGAAACCCAATAAGACTTTGTGTAGATTTCTCAGCAGAAACCATGGAAGCTAGAGACAGTGGGATGATATATTTAAAATACTAAAAGAGAAAACTGCCAACCAAGACTCTATATCCAGCAAAATTATCCTCAAAAATGAGGGAGAAATTAAAACATTCTCAGACAAAAAGTCACTGAAAGAATTTGTGACAGAGACCAGCTCTGCAAGAAATACTAAAGGGAGCACTAGAGTCAGATACAAAAAGAAGAAGAGAGAGATATGGAAAAGAGTGTACAAAGAAGGAAAATCAGATATGATATATATAATACAAAAGGCAAAATGTTAGAGGAAAATATTATCCAAACAGTAATAACACTAAATGTCAATGGACTGAATTCCCCAATCAAAAGACATAGATTGGCAGAATGGATTAAAAAACAGGATCCTTCGATATGCTGTCTACAGGAAACACATCTTAGACCCAAAGATAAACATAGGTTGAAAGTGAAAGGTTGGAAAAAGATATTTCATGCAAATAACAACCAGAAAAGAGCAGGAGTGGCTATACTAATATCCAACAAATTAGACTTCAAATGTAAAACAGTTAATAGAGACAAAGAAGGACACTATATACTAATAAAAGGAACAATTAAACAAGAAGACATAGCAATCATAAATATTTACGCACCGAATCAGAATGCCCCAAAATACGTGAGGAATATACTGCAAACACTGAAAAGGGAAATAGACTCATATACCATAATAGTTGGAGACTTCAACTCACCACTCTCATCAAGGGACAGAACATCTAGACAGAGGATCAACAAAGAAATAGAGAAGCTGAATATTACTATAAATGAACTAGACTTAATAGACATTTATAGGACATTACATCCCACAACAGCAGGATACACCTTTTTCTCAAGTGCTCATGGATCATTCTCAAAGATAGACCATATGCTGGGTCACAAAGCAAGTCTTAACAAATTTAAAAAGATTGAAATCTTACACAACACTTTCTCGGACCATAAAGGAATGATGTTGGAAATCAATAATAGGCAGAGTGCCAGAAAATTCACAAATACGTGGAGGCTCAACAACACACTCCTAAACAACGACTGGGTCAAAGAAGAAATTGCAAGAGAAATTAGCAAATACCTCGAGGCGAATGAAAATGAAAACACAACAATATCAAAACTTATGGGACGCAGCAAAGGCAGTGCTAAGAGGGAAATTTATTGCTCTAAATGCCTATATCAGAAAAGAAGAAAAGGCAAAAATTCAGGAATTAACTATCCATTTGGAAGAACTGGAGAAAGAACAGCAAGCTAACCCCAAAGCAAGCAAAAGGAAAGAAATAACAAAGATTAGAGCACAAATAAATGAAATTGAAAACATGAAAACAATAGAGAAAATCAATAAGGCCAGAAGTTGGTTCTATGAGAAAATCAATAAGATTGATGGGCCCTTAGCAAGATTGACAAAAAGAAGAAGAGAGAGGATGCAAATAAATAAGATCAGAAATGGAAGAGGCGACATAACTACTGACCTCACAGAAATAAAAGAGGTAATAACAGGATACTATGAAAAACTTTATGCTAATAAATACAACAATTTAGAGGAAATGGACGGGTTCCTGGAAAGACATGAACAACCAACTTTGACTCAAGAAGACATAGATGACCTCAACAAACCAATCACAAGTAAAGAAATTGAATTAGTCATTCAAAAGCTTCCTAAAAGAAAAGTCCAGGACCAGATGGCTTCACATGTGAATTCTACCAAACGTTCCAGAAAGAATTAGTACCAATTCTCTTCAAACTCTTCAAAAAAATCGAAGTGGAGGGAAAACTACCTAATTCATTCTATGAAGCCAACATCACCCTCATACCAAAACCAGGCAAAGATATTACAAAAAAAGAAAACTACAGACCAATCTCTCTAATGAATACAGATGCAAAAATCCTCAATAAAATTCTAGCAAATCGTATCCAACAACACATTAAAAGAATTATACATCATGACCAAGTAGGATTCATCCCAGGTATGCAAGGATGGTTCAACATAAGAAAATCAATTAATGTAATACACCATATCAACAAATCAAAGCAGAAAAATCACATGATCATCTCAACTGATGCAGAGAAGGCATTCGACAAGATTCAACATCCTTTCCTGTTGAAAACACTTCAAAAGATAGGAATACAAGGGAGCTTCCTTAAAATGATAGAGGGAATATATGAAAAACCCACAGCTAATATCATCCTCAATGGGGAAAAATTGAAAACTTTCCCCCTAAGATCAGGAACAAGACAAGGATGTCCACTATCACCACTATTATTCAACATTGTGTTGGAGGTTCTAGCCAGAGCAATTAGACAAGAAAAAGAAATACAAGGCATCAAAATTGGAAAGGAAGAAGTAAAACTATCACTGTTTGCAGACGATATGATACTATACGTCGAAAACCCGGAAAAATCCACAACAAAACTACTAGAGCTAATAAATGAGTACAGCAAAGTAGCAGGTTACAAGATCAACATTCAAAAATCTGTAGCATTTCTATACACTAGTAATGAACAAGCTGAGGGGAAAATCAAGAAACGAATCCCATTTACAATTGCAACTAAAAGAATAAAATACCTAGGAATAAATTTAACTAAAGAGACAAAAAACCTATATAAAGAAAACTACAAAAAACTGCTAAAAGAAATCACAGAAGACCTAAATAGATGGAAGGGCATACCGTGTTCATGGATTGGAAGACTAAATATAGTTAAGATGTCAATCCTACCTAAATTGATTTACAGATTCAATGCAATACCAATCAAAATCCCAACAACTTATTTTTCAGAAATAGAAAACCAATAAGCAAATTTATCTGGAAGGGCAGGGTGCCCCGAATTGCTAAAAACATCTTGAGGAAAAAAAACGAAGCTGGAGGTCTCACGCTGCCTGACTTTAAGGCATATTATGAAGCCACAGTGGTCAAAACAGCATGGTATTGGCATAAAGATAGATATATCGACCAATGGAATCGAATAGAGTGCTCAGATATAGACCCTCCCATCTATGGACATTTGATCTTTGATAAGGCAGTCAAGCCAACTCACCTGGGACAGAGCAGTCTCTTCAATAAATGGTGCCTAGAGAACTGGATATCCATATGCAAAAGAATGAAAGAAGACCCATCTCTCACACCCTATACAAAAGTTAACTCAAAATGGATCAAAGATCTAAACATTAGGTCTAAGACCATAAAACAGTTAGAGGAAAATGTTGGGAGATATCTTATGGATCTTACAACTGGGGGCGGTTTTATGGACCTTAAACCTAAAGCAAGAGCACTGAAGAAGGAAATAAATAAATGGGAACTCCTCAAAATTAAACACTTTTGTGCATCAAAGATCTTCATCAAGAAAGTAGAAAGACAGCCTTCACAATGGGAGACAATATTTGGAAATGATATATCAGATAAAGGTCTAGTATCCAGAATTTATAAAGAGATTGTTCATCTCAACAACAAAAAGACAGCCAACCCAATTACAAAATGGGAAAAAGACTTGAACAGACACCTCTCAGAAGAGGAAATACGGATGGCCAAGAGGCACATGAAGAGATGCTCAATGTCCCTGGCCATTAGAGAAATGCAAATCAAAACCACAATGAGATATCATCTCACACCCACCAGAATGGCCATTATCAACAAAACAGAAAATGACAAGTGCTGGAGAGGATGCGGAGAAAGAGGCACACTTATCCACTGTTGGTGGGAATGTCAAAGGGTGCAACCACTGTGGAAGGCAGTTTGGCGGTTCCTCAAAAAGCTGAATATAGAATTGCCATACGACCCAGCAATACCATTGCTAGGTATCTACTCAAAGGACTTAAGGGCAAAGACACAAACGGACATTTGCACACCAATGTTTATAGCAGCATTATTTACAATTGCAAAGAGATGGAAACAGCCAAAATCTCCATCAACAGAAGAGTGGCTAAACAAACTGTGGTATATACATCCGATGGAATATTATGCAGCTTTAAGACAAGATAAACTTATGAACCATGTAATAACATGGATGGACCTAGAGAATATTATGCTGAGTGAATCCAGCCAAAAACCAAAGGACAAATACTGTATGGTCCCACTGATGTGAACGGACATTCGAGAATAAACTTGAAATATGTCATTGGTAACAGAGTTCAGCAGGAGTTAGAAACAGGGTAAGACAATGGGTAATTGAAGCTGAAGGGATACAGACTGTGCAACAGGACTAGATACAAAACTCAAAAATGGACAGCACAATAATACCTAATTGTAAAGTAATCATGTTAAAACACTGAATGAAGCTGCATCTGAGCTATAGGTTTTTGTTTTGTTTTGTTTTGTTTTGTTTTGATTTTACTATTATTACTTTTATTTTTTTCTCTATATTATCATTCTATATCTTTTTCGGTTATGTTGCTAGTTCTTCTAAACCAATGCAAATGTACTAAGAAATGATGATCATGCATCTATGTGATGATGTTAAGAATTAATGATTGCATGTGTAGAATGGTATGATCTCTAAATGTTGGGTTAATTTCTTTTTTTCCGTTAATTAAAAAAAAAAAAAGAGAAGGGATAATTGGAGATGAAGGGATACAGACTGTACAACGGGACTGGATATAAAAACTCAGAAATGGACAGCACAATACTACCCAATTGTAATGCAATTATGTTAAAACACTGAATGAAGCTGCATGTGAGGTATAGGTTTTTTGTTTTTGTTTTTTTTGTTTTTTTTTCTTTCTATTATTGTTTTCTTATTCTGTTGTCTTTTTACTTCTTTTTCTAAATTGATGCAAATGTACTAAGAAATGATGAATATGCAACTATGTGATGTTATTAAGAATTACTTATTGTACATGTAGATTGGAATGATTTCTAATTGTTTTGTTAATTCTTTTTTTTAATTAATAAAAAAAAAAAAAGAAAAGAAAACTTTTTTAAAAAACTGCCAAAAAAAAAAATAAATAAATAAATCTACTGGGGAGAAAGAAACAGTGGAAAATACATTCCATCCATTCCCAGCTTTTTCTTTTGGCATGGGTAGGCTCTGGGAATTGAACCTAGGTCTCCAACTTGGCAGGTGAGAATTCTTGCCAATGAGCCACCATTGCACTGCCCAGCTCCCAGACTTTTAAACTCAGACTAAGCACATTTAAAGAAAGGTTAAAAAAATAAAAAGGTGACAAATACCTTAAAAATTAGTTCAAATTGTAGAATATGAATATTTATTTACTTAATAAAGCATATTTATATAGATCACAAACCATGTGAACTCAAATCATATTAGAAGACAAATACACAGAGAAAAGAACAGAAAAATCACAGGTATTTATTGATTTGTCAAACATTACACAATATTCATTAGACATTGTGAAATACAAACACTGGGAGTTTTACTTTTAGAAGAGAGACTGTTGCTTCCTATGGAATGGAGCTTGAATGATATTAAGGAATGAGAAAGAGATGGGATCAGGTGGTCTGAAGATCAGCAATAACAGCAACAGACAACTTTATTCTTACCAGATCCATCCTATATACTACAGGGTGATGAAAGGCACGCATGCATTTCCAGAAGGAACAGAGTGGTTATTTTTCAGTTCTCTCTTTCTTCATACTTAACATAATCATTAGGGATAGACATTTTCTGCCTCCCAGACTTTTCTACATAACAATCTTCACAGTTTACTGCCACCACCACCCCAATACCAACTGCTCACAACAAATTCTGCAGGTCTTGTTTTAACACTTGCTCCTACATTTCCCCCTTTTTATTTTACTAGCTGAGGTGACTGAGCCTGTCTTAGGTTGCCCTTAAGCTCTGAAGGAAGGCTCTTACCCATCACTGGCTACCAGTCAAACTCTCTGACTTTGATTCAGGAGGGAGCCACGGGGGGCTTTTGTTAGAATCACACTGTTAGCACAGCTTTGCTTAGTGGCATGGTTTGCTGATTTGAACATTTGTTGTTTGACACAGCTGAGGGGGAAGAGAAAGAGTATAAACAGCCCCAAACCTAAGCCTATAGTCAAAAAAATTATGTGATTTCCACCAGTAAATAGGATTAAGATTTTTTAGCTCTTGGGTAAGTGATTGTGTACCATCATCTCCATAGGCTACATGTAAATTATTTTGAGATATTTCTAATACTCTTTTTGTAATTTTAATATATTGAGACTTAAACTATCCAAGTATCCCCCAAAATGCCTCTTTACCTTTTCCCATTCTATTTCAGATTGATTATATCTTAAAGGGGTAATAGAAAAATTGCTCTTATCCCAGTCTCATTTTAAACTTCCTAAAACATTTAAATTATACATTTGATCTCCAATATGAATCAATGCTGCCTCTATATCATTTAGTCTATTATTAATTTGCTCATCAATATAAGATAGACTATGCCACAGTTCACTGGCATTTTTATGCCATTCTCTAACATAATGCTACATCTGTATAGTTTGATGCAATGCAGTTCCAGCAGCTGCAGTCACTGTGATAATTCCAGTGATTCCAATGACAGCTGCAATAATGAATCCAATTAGTCTCTTAGTCCTTTTCAGATGTTCTTTTGCCAAATGGATCAGGATTTGTGTTTCTGGAGAGGATTGCAAAGATCTTGACATCTGCACCAGCAGCCAAATACCTCTTCTTCTCTTTGCTGCCATAATTGTCTCATTATCCTGAAATGTAAATGCTTGGAGACAAGTGAATAGAGATCAATTCTCACAATTAAAAGTTTGATTTCGGGCGGGCCGCGGTGGCTCAGCGGGCAAGAGTGCTTGCCTGCCATGCCGGAGGACCCCGGTTCGATTCCCGGCCCCAGCCCATGTAAAAAACAAACAAACAAACAAAATATAATAAAAATAAAGATGTTTCCCTTTCTTCCTCCCTTCCTTCCTTCCATCCTTCCTTCCTTCTCTGTCTTTCTTTCCTTCCTTTCCTCCCTCTCTCTAAAAAAAAAAAAAAAAAAAAAAAAAAAGTTTGATTTCTTATATGCATATGAATTTTAACAAATGCATATGGATCTCTCATGTATATTTGCATATAGTGTTTATGGCTGCTATTTAAAGAGAAGTTAAAGTTACCAGAATTTGATATAAAAATTGGTTTCAGTCTTAGAAAAATTTTCTACAAATTTCTCTAACTAATGTTATATTTATTATCCCATGGATTTGGCACAAATCATCCTCTATGTATTAAGCTCTGATTTAGCTTGCCTGTCCATATAGTCTCAGTTATCTCTAAGTTAGAGATGGGAGGCCCCACAGGGGCCACATCTCTTACTGTTTCACAGCAATCATTAATTAATACTGACTTTTGTTCGGCATAGGATTGTTCCTATTGAATATTTTCTGACTCAGGTGAATATAAATTTTTATATAAAGGCAACTCTTTAAGAACAAGCTCAGAAATTAATTTTTATTTATCTTGCTCTGTTAAAGGTATGGTAAAGAAGGAAATTTTTAAATCTATTATTATAATAGAGCAGTTTTTAAGAATTATAACTGGTATGGGCAAGCCAGGTTGTTATGATTCCATAGGTTGAATTACAGCATTAAATTTTATCAAATCAGTTAACATTTTCCATTTTCCTGATTTTTTTTATAATAAATGCTGGAGAATTCCAGGGACTATGAGATTCTTTTATATGTCCCACTTTAAATGATTCTTGAACTAACTGAGTTAGAGTCTCCAACTTCTCTATAGATAAGGGCCACAAAGGCTCATTGTTTTCCAAGTTAAAGGTATGGGTTGGAGTGTTATGTCAGCAGTGGGCTCAATTATATATTCGGATAGCTGAGTAAAAGTACATACTGGAGCATGTTTAAGATTAACAATCCTGTACATGACAAAGAAAACTTTCTGAGACTGAGAAAATTTTGTGCCTCTAGTAGACAGCATAGATTTATAGAGGTTTCTTTCTGCTTAACCTGAATACTCCATGTTTTACACCTAGCTGAAGATATATCCAATTCACTCCTTGCCCTTTTGTAGCTTTTATTAGCTCTTTGCAGTATTTGCAGTGGATGTCCCTGGAGTGTCTCCTCACTTTTTGCTTTAAGAGTTCCCCTATTGGATCCCTGTCTGGGCACCAATTGCCAAGTCCAGCTCAAGAAACTGTCCAAACAGGGTCAGAGGGGGCAGTGGGAGATTGAGAAAAAACACAACACAGAGTTTAAGAGAAAGTGGGGGCTGTGTGGTTCATTGCCTGACTGAACACAATGACCAATAGAAACAGGAATATCTTCCCCACTTTATTATGCTCACTGCAGATACTTCATAACCAATTTCTATTACTTAAGATTTAAAACATTACAGCCTTGAGGCTGAAAAAAATAACAATGCTTCTGTGTTAAAGAAAACAGCTCTAGTGACTCTGAAGTCTTCATTGAGACTCCTGTAGTTTCTAACAATGTTTTTAACACAAAAATGTACTCCTCCAGCCACCTATTATGATTACCCATTACCCTGATGCTACAAGGAAAATGCTTACTTTTACCAATATGGCTTACTTTAGCAATATGACTCAAGTCCTCTTCTATCAGCTGGACAAATGTCCCTCTAATGGAGACTTTTCTTTGGTTCCTGAATGTTGTTTTGGAGTCTTCTTCTTCTTTGTGTCCTACATTGGCTACTAGATGTTGCTTCCTACGGAATGGAGCTCGAAAGATATTAAGGAATGATGAGAAAGAGATGGGATCAGACGGTCTGAAGATCAGCAATAACAGACAACAGACAACTTTATTCTTAACCACATTCCAGCCTATATACTACAGGGTGACAAAAGGCATGCATGCATTTCCAGAGGGAACAGAGTGCTTATTTTTTTCAGTGCTCTCTTCCTTCATACTTAACACAACCATTTGGGGTAGACATTCTTTTCCTCCCATAGTGTTCTATATAACAATCTCCACAGTTTACTACTGCCCCCACCCTGACGCCAGCTGCTCCCAACAAATTCTGCAGGTCTTGTTTCAACCCTTGCTCCTATAAGAGACTTTCCCAATATTTTCTTCAATGCCCTTCAAACATCTTTATTTCTCAGGCTGTAAATAAAGAGGTTCAATGAGAGGCAATGATTAAAAAGAACACTTATACAGCTTTGGTATGATTGGGGCTATGTGAGGAACCAGAACTCATAAGTGAAGATGGCTGGTCCATAAAAGAGCCCTGCAAGCATCAGGTGGGAGGAGCAAGTGCCCACAGCTTTGTTCCTTCCCTTGGGGGAATTCATGAGGAGAACAGTAAATAAGCTTATGGTATAGGAGGAAAAGATGGCTATAAGGGGTATAAGGAGTAGGACAATACCCATCACAAGTATTGTCAACTTATGTGTGGAAGTATCCTCATAGGAGACTTAACAGAAGAAGTGTTCTATCTCCTTGTGGCCACACTTAGGTAAGTGCACGGGGTATGCAGTCTGGACTAGAGCATCTAGGGCACCCCCAGCCCAGGACCACATGAAAACATCTGGAAGGCCCTCTGGCTCATAATGACTGGGTATCTCAGCAGATGGCAGATGGCCACATAGCAATCCCAGGTATTTAGAGTGAGGAGAATGCACTCAGCATCCCCAACATCAGAAAAAGAAACATCTGCATCCCATTGGCTGCATTTGAAATATTTCTCTTCCCTGAGCAGAAGTCATTGGCCATCTTAGGGACAGTGGAGGAGATGAGAAGCAGGTCAATGAGGGAAAGCTGGGTGGGAAGGAAGTACATGGGTGTGTGGAGCCTGGAATCCACCAGGATGAGGAGAATCAGTGTGGAATTCCCTGGGAGAGCAGCAACATAGATGACGATGATCATACCAATGAGGGGGTCAGCATGCCCCATGCCAGGGAAGAGCCCAAGGAAAATAAAATCCATTCCCCTTGTCTCATTCATTCCCATCTCCAACTAAAAGGTAATAGGGAATCTTCAACTGAAAGGCAATAGGGAAATATTCACCAATAATGAGCTATAGCTTCATTCATTTTCATATTTTATTCATAGAAGTTTCAAAACTTTGCCATTGAAACATGCTTTCAGTTTTTTATTAAGAATTCTCAAATTCAGTGATGCATCAATAACATTCATATCTTCACCTGAGGGTGAGAATCACAAAGGGCATACAAGATATAAGTCATTTACTGTAAACTATTTACTAGTCTTATGTTGTTTATTATATGTACATCAGCACACTTCAAGCACTCAAAATGAATGTTCTAAACCCATTCTTTTTTAAATTAATTAATTTATTTATTTAAAAAATTAAGAACAAGCCAAAACATTAATGTATCATTCTATTCTACATATATAATCAGTAATTCTCAATATCATCACATAGTTGTATATTCATCATTTCTGAGAACATTTGTGTCAATTCAGAAAAATAAATGAAAAGACAACAGAAAAAGAAATAAAATGATAACAGAGAAAAAAGATTATACATATCATAACCCTTACCCCTAATTTTCATTTACCACTAGCATTTCAAACTAAATTTATTTTAAAATTTTTCCCCCATTATTTATTTATATTCCATATGACTTGCCCATCTCTTGACATGGTAGATAAAAGGAGCATCAGACACAAGGTTTTCACAATCACATATTCACATTGTGAAAGCCATGTCATTATTCAATCATCATCAAGAAACATGTCCACTGGAACACAGCTCTACATTTTCAGGCTGTTCCCTTCAGCCTCTCCACTAAATCTTGAATAACAAGGTGATATCTACTTAATGCTTAAGAATAATCTCCAGGATAACCTCTCGACTCTGTTTGGAATCTCTCAGCCTTTGACAATTTGTCTCATTTCACTCTTCTCCCTTTTGGTCACAAAAGTTTTTTCAATCCCTTGATGCTGAGCCTCAGCTCATTCCAGGATTTCGGTCTGACGTTGCCAGGAAGGTTAACACCCCTGGGAGTCATGTCCCACGTAGACAGGGGGAAGGTGGTGAGATTGCTTGTTGTGTTGGGTGGAGAGAGGCCACATCTGAGCAACAAAAGAAGCTCTCTTGGGAGTGACTCTTAGGCCTAAATTTTAAGTAGACTTGACCTATCCTTTGTAGGGTTAAGTTTCATGTGAACAAACTCCAAATTGGGGACTCAGCCTATAGCTTTCTCACACTGCTTGTGAGAATATCAAGAATTGAACTTGGGAAAGTTGAATTTCTCCCCATTCTCACCATTCCCCAAAGGGGACTTTGCAAATACTTTTCCACTCACTGATCAAATGACTCCGGGTTTCATTGGGGCATCACTCTGGACAAACCAACAAAATATCATGTCCTACCCAAGATTCCAAGTACTTGTGTTCAATCAAGCTATCTACATAAGTTATATTAGGAAATTTTGTACCAAATAAATACTTTTTGCTTTAGTCTCACACATAGGTGAAATTTTAAAATATTAATTACCATCTATTTTCAGCACCCTGCAGTAATCACATTCATTTGTTCTTATTCATGCACTTTTTAAAAATTTTTTACAATTTGTACATTTTTTAAATTTTTTAAAATTTGTACATTTAGTCACTATTATCATACACTCTTGGCATTCCTAGTTTATACCACCTCAATCTTAAACATCTATCTTTCTTTCTGATTTCATTTATACCTTCAGCCCTCCTCCCTCTATCATTCTCACATGAAGCTTCATTCAGTGTTTTAACATAATTGTAATACAGTTAGGTAATATTGTGTTGTCCATTTATGAGTTTTTATTTTCAAATCTGTTGCACAATCTGTATCCCTTCAGCTCCAATAACCCAATATCTTGCCCTATTTTTATCTCCTGATAGTCTCTGTTACCAATGAAGTTTTATTTCACTAATGTCAGTTCATATCAGTGAGACCATGCAGTATTTGTCCTTTTGTTTTTGGCTAGTCTCACTCAGCATAATGTTCTCAAAGTCCATCCATGTTGTTACATACTTCATAACTTTATTCTGTTTTAGAGCTGCATAATGTTCCATTGTGTGTATATTCCACTCGTCTGCTGATGGACATTTTGGCTGTTTCCATCTCTTTGCAATTGTAAATAATGATGCTATAAACATTGGTGTGCAAATGTCCATTTGTGTCCTTGCCCTTACGTCCTTTGAGTAGATTCCTAGCAATGTTATTGCCGGGTCATATGGCAATTCTATATTCAGATTTTTGAGGAACTGTCAAATTGCCTTCCACAGCAGTTGCAACATTTCACATTCCCACCTACAGTGAATAAGTGTGCCTCATTCTCCGCATCCTCTCTAGCACTTGTCATCTTGTGTTTTGTTGATAATGGCCATTATCGTGGGTGTGAGATGATATCTCATTGCGGTTTTGATTTGCATTTCTCTGATGGCCAGGGAAGTTGAGCATCTCTTCATGTGTCTTTTGGCTATTTGTATTTCCGCTTCTGAGAAGTGTCTGTTCAAGTCTTTTTCCCATTTTGTAATTGGATTGGCTGTCTTTTTGTTGTTGACTTGAACAATCACTTTATAAATTCTGGATACTAGACCTTTATCTGATATGTCATTTCCAAATATTGTCTCCCATTGTGTAGGCTGTCTTTCTACTTTCTTGATGAAGTTCTTTGATGCACAAAAGTGTTTAATTTTGAGGAGTTCTCATTTCTTTCTGTCTTCAGTGCTCTTGCATTGGGTGTAAGTTGTATAAAACTGCCTCTAAGTATAAGATTTATAAGATATTTTCCTCTCACTCTTTTATGGTCTTAGACCTAATGTTTAGGTCTTTGATCCATTTTGAGTTAACTTTT
This sequence comes from Tamandua tetradactyla, assembly GCF_023851605.1. Lineage (NCBI taxonomy): Eukaryota > Metazoa > Chordata > Mammalia > Pilosa > Myrmecophagidae > Tamandua > Tamandua tetradactyla. The sequence goes on from NW_027518260.1 coordinate 673,352, forward strand.
GTATAAGGTGTGAGATATGGGTCCTCTTTCATTCCTTTACATATGGATATCCAGTTAGGTAGGCACCATCTATTGAAGAGACTGCTCTGTCCCAGGTGAGTTGGCTTGACTGCCTTATCAAAGATCAATTGTCCATAGATCAGAGGGTCTATATCTGAACACTCCATTCGATTCCATTGGTCAATATATTTATCTTTATGCCAGTATCATGCTGTTTTGACCACTGTAGCTTCATAATGTGCTTTAAAGTCTGGCAGCGTGGGACCTCCGGCTTCATTTTTTTCCTCAGGATGCTTTTAGCAGTTCGGGGCACCTTGCCCTTCCAGATAAATTTGGTTATTGGTTTCTCTATTTCTGAAAAGTAAGTTGTTGGGATTTTGATTAGTATTGCTCTGATCTGTAAATCAATTTAGGTAGAATTGGCATCTTAACTTTATTTGGTCTTCCATGAACATGGTGCGCCCTTCCATTTATTTAGGTCTTCTGTGATTTCTTTTTACAATCTCTTGTAGTTTTCTTTGTACAGGTCTTTTGTCTCTTTAGTTAAATTTACTCCTAAATATTTTATTCTTTTGGTTGCAATTGTAAATGGAATTAGTTTCCTGATTTCCCCTACAGATTGTTCATTACTAGTGTATACAAACACTACAGATTTTTGAGTGTTGATCTTGCAACCTGCCACCTTGCTGTACTCGTTTATTAGCTCCAGTAGTTTTGCTGTGCATTTTCCAGGGTTTTTGACATATAGTATCATATCATCTGTAAACAGTGAGAGTTTTATTTCTTCCTTTCCAATTTTGATGCCTTGTATTTCTTTTTCTGGTCTAATTGCTCTGGCTAGAACTTCCAACATAATGTTGAATAACAGTGGTGATAGTGGACATCCTTGTCTTGTTCCTGATCTTAGGGGGGAAATTTTCAGTTTTTCCCTTTGAGGATGATATTAGCTGTGGGTTTTTCATATATTCCCTTTATCATTTTAAGGACGCTCCCTTCTATTCCTATCCTTTGAAGTGTTTTCAAAAGGAAAGGATGTTGAATTTTGTCAAATGCCTTTTCTGCATCAATTGACATGATCATGTGATTTGTCTGCTTTGATTTGTTGATATGGTGTAATACATTAATTGATTTTCTTATGTTGCAACATCCCTGCATACCTGGGATAAATCCTACTCAGTCATGATGTATAATTCTTTTAATGTGTTGCTGGATTCAATTTGCTAGAATTTTGTTGAGGATTTTTGCATCTATAATCATTAGAGAGATTGGTCTGTAGTTTTCTTTTTTTGTAATATCTTTGTCTGGCTGTGGTATGAGGGTGATGTTGGCTTTGTAGAATGAGGTAGATAACTTTCCCTCCTCTTCAGTTTGCTTGAAGAGTTTGAGCAGGATTGGTACTAATTCTTTCTGGAATATTTGGTAGAATTCATGTGAAGCCATCTGGTCCTGGACTTTTCTTTTTGGGGAACTTCTTAATGACTGGTTCAATTTCTTTACTTGTGATTGGTGTGTTGAGATCGTCTAGTTCTTCTCGAGTCAAAGTTGGTTGTTCATGCCTTTCTAGGAAGTTGTCCATTTCATCTACATTGTTGTATTATTAGCATAAAGTTGTTCATGGAATCCTGTTATTACTTCCTTTATTTCTGTGAGCTCAGTGGTTATGTTTCCTCTTCCATTTCTGATCTTATTTATTTGCATCTTCTCTCTTCTTCTTTTTGTCAATCTCACTAAGGGTCCACCAATCTTGTTGTTTCCCTCATAGAACCAGCTTCTGGTTTTATTGATTTTCTCAACTGTTTTCTTGTTCTCTATTTCATTTATTTCTGCTCTAGTCTTTGTTATTTCTTTCCTTTTGCTTGCTTTGGCATTAGTTTACTGTTCTTTCTCTACTTCTTCCAAGTGGACAGTTAATTCCTCAATTTTTGCCCTTTCTTCTTTTCTAATATAGGCATTTAGGGCAATAAATTTCCCTCTTAGCACTGCCTTTGCTATGTCCCACCAGTTTTTTTTATGGGCAGGCAGCGGGAATTGAACCCGGGTCCTCTGGCATTGCAGGCAAGCATTCCTGTCTTCTGAGCCACCATGGCCCACCCTGTCCCATCAGTTTTGATATGTTGTGTTTTCATTTCATTTGCCTCAAGATATTTACTGATTTCTCTTGTAATTTCTTCCTTGACCCACTGGCTGTTTAAGAGTGTGTTTTTGAGCCTCCACATATTTGTGAATTTTCTGGTGCTCTGTCTATTATTGATTTCCAACATCATTCCTTTATTATCTGAGAAAGTGTTTTGTATGATTTCAATCTTTTTAAATTTATTGAGACTTGCTTTGTAACCCAGCATATGGGCTATCTTTGAGAATGATCCATGAGCACCTGAGAAACAGGTGTACCCTGCTGCTGTGGGGTGTAATGTCCTATAAATGCCTGTTAAGTCTAGCTCATTTATTGCAATATTCAAATTATTGATGCTCTGTCTAGATGTTCTGTGTATTGATGAGATTTGGTAATTGAAGTCTCCAACTATTGTGGTAGATGCATCTATTTCTCTTTTCAGTCTTTGCAACATGTATTTTGGAGCATTCTGGTTCAGTGCATAAATATTTATGATTGTTATGTCTTCATGCTGAATTGTTCTTTTTATTTGTACATAGTGTCCTTCTTTGTCTCTTTTAACTGATTTACATTTGAAGTCTATTTAGTTGGATATTAGTATAGCTACTCCCACTCTTTTCTGGTTGTTATTTGCATGAAATATCTTTTCCCAACCTTTCACTTTCAACCTATGTTTATCTTTGGGTCTAAGATGTCTTTCCTGTAGACAGCATATAGAAGGATCCTGTTTTTTAATCCATTCTGCCAGACTATGTCTTTTGATTGGGGAATTCAATCCATTAACATTTAGTGTTATTACTGTATGGGTAGTAATTTCTTCTACCATTTTGTCTTTTGGATTTTATATGTCATGTCTAATTTTCCTTCTCTTTACCTTTACTCTTATTCTTCCTTTCTACACTCTTCTCCACACCTCTTTCTTTTGTCTTTTCATATCTGTCTCTAGTGCTCCCTTTAGTATTTCAGCTGGTCTCTTGTTCACAATTTCTCCTAGTGATTTTTTGTCAGAAAATATTTTAATTTCTCCTTCATTTTTGAAGAACAATTTTGCTGGATATAGAATTCTTGGTTGGCAGTTTTTCTCTTTTAGTAATTTATAAATATCATTCCACTGTCTTCTCACCTCTATGATTTCTGCTGAGAAATATACACATAATCTTATTGGGTTTCCCTTGTATGTGATGGATTGCTTTTCTCTTGCTGCTTTCGAGATCTCTTTTTCTTTGACCTCTGACATTCTGAATAGTAAGTGTCTTGGAGTATGACTACTTGGATCTATTCTCTTTGGGGTGTGCTGCACTTCTTGAATCTGTAATTTTAAGTCATTCATAAGAGTTGGGAAATTTTCTGTGATAATATCCTCCATTAGTTTTTCTCCTTCTTTTCCCCTTCTCTTCTCCTTCTGGGACAGCCACAGCATGTATATTCATGTGCTTCATATTGTCATTCCATTCCCTGAGTCTCTGCTCATATTTTTCCATTTTTCCCATATAATGTCTGTTTCTTATTGGATTTCAGATGTTCTGTCCTCCAGTTCACTAATCTTATCCTCTGCCTCTCAAAATCTACCATTGTCGGTTTCCATAGCTTTTTTCATCTCTTCTACTGTGCCTTTCATTCCCACAAGTTCTGTGATTTGCTTTTTCAGACTTTCCATTTCTTCTTTTTGTTCATTCCTTGCCTTCTTCATATTCTCCCTCAATTCATTGATTTGGTTTTTGATGATGTTTTCCATGTCTGTTCATATGTTCTGAATTAATTGTTTCAGCTCCTGTATCTCATTTGAATTGTTGGTTTGTTCCTTTGACTGGGCATATTTATACACACAGACATTAACATTACTTGTAGCCTGCTTCCTAGATGAGAAAGGTAAGTGTTATGAATCAGAAAGTCACATGGCTTACTAGCTAATTAGAATTCAATATATTCATTGAACAGTATTGATTTAATTGCTATTCTGTTCAAAATAAAATATCTTTGCCTTATCTGTATTCTTTTGTATGCTGTATGGCGAGGTCACATTTCATTCCCTTTCCAAGTGAGTATCCCATGATTGCAGCACCATTTGTTGAATTTTTTGTGTGTTGTTTTTTCTTACTGTCTGTTTGTTTTGGGAAGTACATGGACCAGGAATCAAACCCAGGTCTCCCACATGGCAGGTGAGAATTCTACCACTGAACTACCCTTGCACCCCTGCCATATTTATATTTTAAACGTATATCCTTTGTCTTTCTTAACGTACAATGTATTTCTCTTTTATTTTATATATTCTTGTAAAATACAATACTATGAATATAAGCATAACACCAATCAAAAGATGAAGAAAATTATCTGGAAACAGATAGTGGTGTTGGTTGCACATAATAAATATGCTAAGCATTATTGAATTGTACACTTTAAGATGGTTAGAATGGAAAATTTTGCATAATGTACTTGTAACTACAATAAGAAAACATGTAAAATACTAAAGATAGCACTCATAGATAGCCATTGTTCTTACTTTGGAAGCAAGTTGGGTTGTTTAATGGCGTTCTTTGAGAAGGAACCATTTCAGCACCAAAGCAGCCAGAGACCTTTGGAGATGCAGAAAGAAAACATCCCCAAGGTAAACTGCTTGAAACCAAAAGCTGTGGGGCCACCACATGCTTTCCCAGCTGAAAAAGATGTTCTAGGCCCATTGGCATATCTTGAGTCAAATTATCTTTCTCTAGATGCATTATTTTGGATATTTTTATGGGCTTAAAATTGTAAACTTTTAACTTAATAAATTCCATTAATAAAAACTTGACCAAACTAAGACTTATTGACAATGGTCATAGAGCTTAGAGAAAATCCCAGGAGAAGCTAAGAGAAGACCCACAGAAAGAGGCCATGGCTCCATTCTTTATTCTTCATGGGAAGGATTGCACATCCAAGAATGCAGTGAAGACAGTATCAATCCTGGTATTGTCAGCAGGGAGAGGTTTCAAGGTGGCATTTGAATGCAATATCAGCACTCTTCAGTGAAAGTTTAAAGAAAG
>NW_027518260.1:678584-680708 GCF_023851605.1 Tamandua tetradactyla
TTTTAAATATCACTATAAAAAATAATCAATTTCTATCTTTCTCTTTTTTCTGCTGCATGAAGAACCAAAGAACTCAAATAGAGGATTGTTCTGTTGAACGAACCATGAAAACTTTCAGAACAGATAGTTATATATTCCCTGTTATTCTTTCAGGACATTATTTTATACATTTTTTTAAAAACTTCAAAATAAAAATAAGGAGTTATTTAGCCTTGTGAATATTTTGCAATAAAGTTTCTTGAATTTCTATGACAAATTTTTGAAGCAATTCAACTTTTCAAATAGAGCTGTCCCTCAAAAAGTCCCTCTGATAAGGGATCTATCTCATGGTAACAAAGCAGTTTCCTTCTTTGTTGAATGTGAAAGTAGCGCTTTGTTCCTTCAAGATTCCAAAGTGCTCATTCAAAGTCAACCTGTCTGTTTCCCAAAACTATTTATGTCAAATTGTAGGAGTACAAAGGGTACAGCATTATGACTTAATCATGGTTTCTAAGTTACTGGGCACTGCTTTGCTCTAGGATTGTCAATGAATACAGTTAAAATTCCTCCATTTGTCATGGTGTCTGCCATTGACAAGTTCTTTTTGCTACTACATTGTCTGGCATTTGTTCTGTATTCAACCGGGCCTGATCTTCAGGTCTCTACTGAAAAGAAAAGTTGCCTGTTGTGTGTCTTTCTGATGGATAATTTATTTCCACTTCTGGTAAAATTGGCTGGAATATTATTTTTATTGTTTAACTGCTTAGGTCTGGAGAACAGCAACTGGTTTCCTCTATACTTCATTTTGTCTGAGAAGGTTTGCTTTCCTGTTTAACACGGGAAAATATCACTCTATATTCTTGTCACTTGGAGGTGGTTGATTTATAGCACTAGTTCCTTTTTGAATTCCAGTTGATTTCCTAGCTGCAAAGTCAATGATAACCCCATAAGGACATCTTTTTCCAGGTATGACTTTTCCTCTAAGATTCAAACTTTTTTTTGCCCAAACCAGAAATCTTTTGGATTCCCCATTTTCTCATCCTGAATTGCTGGACACCACTTTGTTGGAGATTTCTCTTTAGTTTTGGAAATTTTTGCTTCTTTTCTTCCTTTCCATTCAATTTGATTATTTCATCCAAAGACATAATTAATCTGATCGAAGTTTTCATTGCTGTGGGTTTTCAGAAGTGGCATCAGAGCTGCCGTGGCTCCCCCCAACTGGGTACCAAACTGGTTCATAACTGAAGACCATGTGCTGGAACAGTCAGCAGGGAAGGCCTGAGTCTGAGGCCTGTCACTTTCCAGCCATGCATGCACACTTGTTCTAGTGCTTTCAATGTCATATCTAAGCAGTAATAGCCAAATCCAAAGTACTGCAAGTTATAAATTACATTTCATTCTTTGTATGTGAATATCTTTTGTCTCACAAACATTTAGTGAAGTCACTGTTCTTTCCTGAGTGTAGGATTATTTTTTTTACTTTTTTTATTAATTAAAAAATTAATTAACACAACATTTAGAAATCATTCCATTCTACAAATGCAATCAGTAATTCTTAATATCATCACATAGATGTATGATCATCATTTCTTAGTACATTTGCATCTATTTAGAAAAAGAAATAGCAAGGCAATAGAAAAAGAAATAAAATGATAATATAGAGAAAAAAATAAAAATAAAATATGTACATAAAAAACAAACAAACAAAAACTATAGCTCAGATGCAGCTTCATTCAGTGTTTTAACATAATTACATTACAATTAGGTAGTATGTGCTGTCCATTTTTGAGTTTTGTATCTATTCCTGTTGTACATTCTGTATCCCTTCAGCTCCAGTTACCCATTATCTTACCCTGTTTCTAACTCCTGCTGGACTCTGTTACCAATGACATATTTCAAGTTTATTCTTGAATGTCCGTTCACATCAGTGGGACCATACAGTTTTTGTCCTTTAGTTTTTGGCTGTACTCACTCAGCATAATATTCATGCTATTACATGCCTCATAAGTTTATTTTGTCTTAAAGCTGCATAATATTCCATTGTACATATATACCACAGTTTATTTAGCCATTCTTCTGTTGATGGACATTTTGGCTGTTTCCATCTCTTTGCAATTGTAAATAACACTGCTATAAACATTGGTG
>NW_027518261.1:0-123350 GCF_023851605.1 Tamandua tetradactyla
GGGTGCTGGGATCTCTGCTCCAACTGCCCTTAAGCCTCAGCTGATCCCTGCAGCTCTACTTCGGACACAGACCCAGCTGCCCACCACTCCTCACGTTCACCATCATCCTCCCCATGGGCTGGCAGTGAAGCCCACTGATGCAGTGGCTGAAAGCAAGTGAAGTGACACAGATCTCTCTCCAGTGCTCCTTGTAACAGATGAGAACTGGAGGGACAGACTCCTTGGGCTGCACAGACCTGGGCTCAGCAAACACAGGCCACCTGGAGGGGAGGGCAGGCAGCAGCAGCAGCTAACATTTAGATGCTGTCCACACCCAAGAACTGTCCACACGCAAAAACTGTCGACATGCAGTGCTGTCCACACCCGGCACTGTCCTAGTACTTGGCCCTGTCCATACCTGTGCTGTCCATACCCGATGATGTCCACACACCATACTGTCCTGAAAACCCAGCACTGTGCTGAGCACCCAGCACTATCCACATCGTGCACTGTCCAGAGCACCCAATGTTGTCCACACCCCACACTGTACTGAGCACCCAGCACTGTTCACACCCCGTGCTGTCCTGAGCACCCAATGCTGTTCACACAGCATGCTCTCCTGAGCACTCGACACTGTTCAAGCACTTGGCCCTGTCCACACCTGGTGCTGTCCACAACTGGTGCTGTCCTGGGCAGGCCCACCACATGCATGGCCTCACCTAAGCCCACCCAAGCTGTGGCCGACAAAGCACAGTCAGTGCTGAGCTCAGGGTCTCACTCCGAGGCCTGGCTGCCCTCCACGATCTGATGAAAAGCTACGCAAGGGAAGGTCCCGGTGAGTATCCGGAGGCTGGACTGAGCCCAGAGGGGATGGCGGCCCCAGGAGGACCCACTCAGCTCCGCAGACCCGGCCACGCAGGGTGCCCTGCCACATCCCACCTCCCCACCCCTTGGGTCCCTTCCCTCCTCAACACCCCCCCCCCCAGAAGATCTTCCTTTCTCCCAAATCGGTCCTCCCAGCCTCATCTTCCTGAGGCTGAGCTGGCCATCCAGCACGGAGCCCTGTAGGGGAAACCTCCCTCCACACCAGCCCGTGAGTGCTACCTCGTTCCCCACCACAGGGTGGCTGTGGGTGCTCTCAGGGGCCAGGGCTGATGGGCCTGCTTCCCTCCCCATCAGCAACCCCTGGCCCCTGCCCAGGGCTGGGACATCCTAGGCTCCCATCTGACCACATGGTCTCAACTAGGCCTTGGTGTACTGTCTGGACGGCTGCAGAAGCCCCCTGAACCCCCAAGTGCCGGGCTTCCCAGGGACATGTAGTTGGCGGGGGCCTGGCGAGTTCACAGGCCACGGAGCCGAGTGTGGGCCCTGGGCAGGTACCCGCAAGGAAGCAAGACTTGCCCAGTCACTTAAGGTGAGATGACCGGGACTTGGGGCCAGAGCACAGCTTTGGCGCAACCTCCTGGCAAAGTAGGGGCCAACAGCATGCAGGGCCTGGCCTTGGGGGAGCTCAGGTGAGGGATAGAACCCTCATGTAAGGGTCCCCACCCCTGCTGCCTCTGAAGGGTCAACTTCATTCTGGGAACAGGCCAGGACTCTGACCCCTTTCATATTTGTGACATCCTTTACATATAAGACAAATGCATTTCAATTTCCTCTCTCAATTAATGACCTATTCTTTGAATCAGACTCAGCTAAAAAACATTGCTCCACCACATTAGTCTTATAAAAATTCAATTTCCCTCCTCTGACAGCCAGAGGCCAGGGGACTGGGGCGGGTAGGCTGACCACCAGGGCCAGTGCGGCCCAGCCCTCTCGGACGCCCTGGAGTGCAGGATCTACTTCACCACGTCCAGCATGAGGGAGACAGCCCCAGGGTGGCAGGAGAGGGCTGTGTGGCAGAGCAGGGAGCCAGCGGGCTGGCCTGGCGCCATCACCCCAGCAGGGAACAGGCAGAGGGGTGGACTCTTGGATGAGCTCCAGATGAAGAGGTGGAACACTGCTGGGCACTGCTCTGTCCATGCACTCCAACCCCTGTGCACCTGCCACACTCTGCCGGAGGCCAGGGCACTGTGGGTGTGCCTGAGCACCGGGAGCGGTGAGGCCGGATGAGGCGAAGAGGCCGAGTGAGGCTGGGATTGGAGGCCAGGAAGGGTGAGGACAGCTCCTTGCTATCACTGGGACAGATGTCCCGATTTAACAACAGTAGAAACCCTGGCCCACTCCCCACTGCCCCTGCACCCAAGACGGCACCTCTGTCCCTGTGCTCCCTCCAATGGCATGCTTTTCCCCACACTGGCCTAGGCACTCGCACCCATCAATGCATCCAGCCCCAGGTGGTGGGGCCATGCTCCTGCCAGTGTTAAGCCCTGTGCTGGGCTCGAGGACGAGCCGATGACACAGACCAGGCCTCATGGGGAAGACAGATCCCACATGGGTGCTGCACACACTGTGAGGGTGGGGAGGCAGGGAGGAGAGGTGAGGAAACGGTCCACTGTGAGGGAAGCTGGGGCTTCCCTACAGGCAGGTGTTGAGACGATCATGCTCCCACCCAGCAAACAGCTTCCAAAATCCTGCTTGAGTGGTTCCTGCTCAGAAGTGCCTCCACCTATCCTGACAGAGGGTCTGGCCTGTCTGTAGCTGGCCTCCACCAAACTCTACCCATTGCAAGTGGCCATACACAGCCTTGCAGAAGGTGCCACACTCCTCTGAAGTCCCAGAGCCACCTGCGTGCAGCACTCTGTCCCTCTGGGCTTTCCACCTTCCACCCCACATTGTAGGCTCTGCCCTACATGGCAGGCTCCACCCCATATGACAGACTCCACCCACACAGCAGGCTCCACCCCATATGACAGACTCCACCCACACAGCAGGCTTCACTCCATATGACAGGCTCCTTCTACACCACAGGTTCCACCCCATATGACAGGCTCCTTCTACACCACAGGCTCCACCCCATATGACAGGCTCCTTCTACACAGCAGGTTCCACCCCATATGACAGGCTCCACCCACACAGCAGGCTTTTACCCCATATGACAAATTCCACCCACACAGCAGGCTCCACCCCATATGACAGACTCCACCCACACAGCAGGCTTCACCCCATATGACAGGCTCCTTCTACACCACAGGCTCCACCCCATATGACAGGCTCCTTCTACACCGCAGGCTCCACCCCATATGACAGACTCCACCCACACAGCAGGCTCCACCCCCTATGACAGACTCCACCCACACAGCAGGCTCCACCACATATGACAGGCTCCTTCTACACAGCAGGCTCCTCCCACTGCAGGCTCCACACCACCATTTAAGGGCTGCAGAGATGCAGCTGGGTCTTCACCTAAAGTGCCATTGCATTCTGCAAGGGACAGAGACCTTTCAGACCAAAGTGATGGACTTCACCAGGGAAAGCACACACTTCCAGCCACCCATGGCCTCACCCTGGGGTCCCAGGCTGACAAGGGCTTACTGTGAACTGCTCCTGGGACTCGTAATCTCATGCAGATTGATGTAAGCTGTGCTGAACTCCGTCATCATGCCACTGGACAGGAACTCTCTGGAAGAGAAAAGGTGACTCTTTAATGCAAACCCACCCAGGCACCTCACAGTTCTGCGGGCACAAGGGTGCCGGCTCCAACACTTTCACACCCTGACAATCATGAGGCAGAGGAAGGGATAAGTGAAGGATACTGACAGCTGGGACAGGAGCCAGCAAGCCTGTGTATGTTTGGGTGTAGGGCACTGAGCCCCCAGTCACCCCACAGGCCCCCAGATGGAGGACCCTGGCAGGGGTGCAGCTGTGGCATTCCCTCGGGCACCGGGCACAGGGACTCCGGTCACCTCACAACCCCGAGATGGGGGACCCTGCCAGGGGTGCAGCCTGGGTACCTCGTCACGGTGCACATTGGGCTCCATGTGGACACCCGAGCTCTAGCAGCAGTAGTCACACTCACACTTTCACACTCATAGTCCTGGGGCCATGAGGGAGGGCAGTGAACAAGATCTTCTTGCCTCCGTGGTTTCTGCTGAGAAATCTACATATAGTCTTATTGGGCTTCCCTTGTATGTGATGGATTGCTTTTCTCTTGCTGCTTTCAAGATTCTCTCTTTCTCTTTGACCTCTAACATTCTGAATAGTAAGTGTCTTGGAGTACATCTATTTGAATCTATTCTCTTTTGGGTATGCTGCACTTCTTGGATGTATAATTTTAAGTCTTTCATAAGAGTTGGGAAATTTTTAGTGATAATTTCTTCCATTAGTTTTTCTCCTTCTTTTCCCTTCTCCTCTCCTTCTGGGACACCCAAAACATGTATATTTGTGTGCTTCATATTGTCGTTCAATTTCTGAGTCTCTGGGAATTAAATTATCCTTTTTCCCCATATTTTCTTGTTCTTGTTGGATTTCAGAGGATCCGTCCTCCAGTTTAGTAATTCTGTGTTCTGCTTCTCGAAATCTACCATTGTAGGTTTCCATTGTTTTCTTTTTTTTTTATTTCTTCTACTATGCCTTTCATTCCCGTAAGTTCTGTGATATGTTTTTTCAGACTTTTGATTTCTTCTTTTTGTTTATTCCTTGACTTCTTTATATCCTCCTTCAATTCATTGATTTGGTTTTTGATGAGGTTTTCATTGTCTGTTGATATATTCTGAATTAATGGTTTGGTTTCAACTCCTGTATCTCATTTGAATTGTTGGTTTGTTCCTTTGTCTGGGCCATATCTTCAATTTTCCTAGTGTGATTTGTTATTTTTTTGCTGGTGTCTAGGCATTTAATTACCTTAATCAGTTTATTCTGGAGATTGTTTTCACTTCTTTTATCTAGGGCCTTCTTGCTGGATGAATTTTCTCTCTATCTGTTCTCTGACCTTCAGTTCACCTTTTTCTGGACCTCTAGCTTAGATTTTGTTTTGTTTAACAGAGAAGAATTTTTCAGTTCATGTTTTCTTGTTTCTTGCCCTGCCTGTACAATGCCTTTGCCCCCCTCCCACCCTTAGGACAGTTTACTTAGGTATTATAGACCCCAGCTGGATTTTCCCAGACCAAACTGGCCTCCCATCAGGAGGAAAGAGTCACCTGCATTGGTTTTCCCTGAGGGTGAGACCCAGCAGGTTGAAAGACTTTCCTGTGAAGTCTCTGGACACTGTTTTTCTTGTCCTGCCCAGTATGTGGCACTTGTCTGCCTGCAGGCCCCACCAGCATAAGATGATGTGGTACCTTTAACTCTGGCAGACTCTCCCTACTGGGGGCATGGCAGAGACAGAGGAGAGGTTGTAGGCTGGTTTTAATGGCTTCAAATTATGAAACCCTGGTGTCTGAATTCCTTGAGGGAGGGATTCAACCAGAACTGGGCCTCACCCCTCCCCTGGGGAAGGCACCAGCTCCAGACAAGCTCTCAAAGAAGCTTGTTTATGCCTATGCCTGGGGCAGTTGCAGCCTCAGAAGTCCTGCCACTATATCCAAAGGCAGCCAAGCCTCTATAGAAACACAGCCACAAAAACCACTGTTTCTTTTTTTTTTCTTTTTCTGTCAGCCCTGCCCTGTTAGCACCAGGGCAAAAATGAGCCAGCTCTACTCTGACCAGGTTCACCTGAACTGGGGGCCTATTTTTAGTAGTCAGAATTTGTGAATTAATTCCACACTTGAAGCTAAGTTGTGCTCAGCCCCTGCTGCTGGTCAAGTTCCTTTCCTTTCCCCTCTGGGAAGCAGCCTGTTGGGGAGGGGCGCTGGCTGCCTTGGCTTGGGGAACTCATGATTCTGGGGGGGCTCACAGCCAGTCCAGCTGGTCCAGACTGGGGTATGCTGTGTGTCTGGTCACTCACGTGGTCCCAGGAGCTATTCTGTACTTTTCCTGGTTATTTAGTAGCTGTTCTGGAGGACGAACTAAATCCCGCACCTCGCTAAGCTGCCATCTTGGCTCGTCCTCAATATGTACTATTTTTAAAAAAGGGCTATGATGCTAAGATTCACAAAACACAGATTCAGTTAACATTACTGAATTCAAGATAGCTTTTGTCATTACATATTTTATTCCACTGACAGATACTAAAATATAAACATTATCTTCCTGAGCTTCTCAAAAATCTCTGGTATTAAAGACGTCTTTACTTGAGATTTTATGTCAATAAGAATTCAGAATCAGGAAAGTTACATCATATATTTTGATGTGTTTCAAAAGTTTACAAGGGTGAATTTACAAATGGAGGAATAAAATGCCAAAAGTCAATATTTTCTAATGCAAAATAAAATTAAATTTAATACCAAAGCAGGAAATACCTTTAAATGAAGCAGAACCACTGGACCTATTGGAATTTATAGCCACCTTGCAAATCTTATCTGGAATCGTGCTAATGTTAACAGTATCAAGGGATTCAGGGTAACTGAGTTTCTCGGACTGGGCTCAACTCCATTCCAGTCAGGGTTCAAAGGACAGACTAGCTCTTGCTCCTACAGAATGTAGTATAGAAGAGTAACTTCCATCCCATGAAGGGTCAATCGCTGAAGTTATTATTCACAGCTTAGGTAGTGTGTTCTACATATTTGAATTTTCCATCCCAAAGTTATTTAATTGGTTTCTGAAGCCTGGCTTCAGAGAGTTCATCTTTTATGTAACAAATGGTTATTTTCACCTTCAGCCAAAATCTGACATAGGGAAAGACAGACTTTGAATACAAAATCTTAGTATTTGAAGGACTACCCAGGCCAGTTACAGATTCAAGACACCTGTAAGCAGGGATCTAAAGCCTAATATTCAATCTCACATGCCCTTAAGAAAGTCACTAAAAAGGGCAGCCAGGGCAAGGGGTGGGGTGGTGTGCTGCTTACCTTCACACTTAGGGAAGTCTAAGTTCTAGACACTCGCACCAAGAACAAGAATATAAACCACTATGGCCATTCTTCAGGTATAGAAACAAAATTGCCTGAGAAGCTGAGAATAGTCATCACCACAGCTGATATTCATGTATGCTCATGATGAGCCAGACAATCTAGGCCCTTCACAAATGCGGATTTATGTAGTCACCACATCAACGTCATGAGATGGGGACTAGTTTTATCCCACTTTTGTAGATGAGGAAACTGAAGCAGAGGATCACAATAATGGAAGAGTGGAGGCAAGAGTCACTCCCAGGAAGTCATGGACTCAGAGTGATGGGCCTGAGAAGAGCTGGGACCTAGGATAATTTAACTCCTATGCCACAAGACCACAAACAGAACACAAGCACAAGCAAGGTATCAAGGCATGCATTGTGCTTTGTTCAGAGGGGGCACAAACACAAGTCAGTGTGGCTATGGTAGGGGACGTGAAAGAAGCACTGGTGCCCTAGAGTTACATCCTACTGCACTACCAGGCTGGGTTTATTCTGCTGGCCCCTACTTCAGTATGAATCTCTAGCAAGAGAGTCCTCTGATCCCTCTCTTGAACAGACCTTTTAAGAGGAAGAGCCAGGTAAAAGTAGCATACTCAGCCACAATACTTATATCTGGTTAATACCTGGGCTGCTCACCACTTTCTGTGGGACACCTACAGGGGCTAGCAAACTACAGTTGGTGGGCCACACCTGCCCACCACCTGTTTCTATGAATGATGTTTTACTGGACAAGCTCACTCATTTACATAGTGTCCATGATCCATGGCTGCTTTTGCATTACAACAAAAGAGATGATTAGTTGTGAAAGAGACCCTATGGCCTGAAAAGCCAAAATTTTTTTTTCACCATCTGGACCATTAGAGAAAAGTTTGCTGATCTCTGTACTAGGAAGTTCCAGAGAACAAAGACACTGGAAAATTCTGCTGTAAAACTCAGGTGATTTCTCAGAAAGCACTGAAACACTCATAGAAAAAGGTATTTTAAAATAGTGCATCCATTTTTCAGTGAGAAAGAATTTCACATCATCTGGCTCTCACCCTTTATCTCCCGAGGCAAGTTCCTTCTGTCCAAGTGTACTGGGCCCACCTGTCCGTTACTCATTCACAGGGGCCCTCTTCTTCTCCTCACCTTCCTCCTTAGGAATGACTGAGCTGTGCCCCCAGGTTTTGCTGCTTTCACCTGGTGCCACTGTAAATTACAATGGATGGGTGGGATCTGGAAAAAGACACACAGAGCCCTTCCCAGATTAACCTCTACCCTGCCAGATCAACGCCCACATTTGGAGCCTCAGGGAAAAAAGTTAGACTTCATAAAAAAAACCTCTGTACCCAAGTAGAGCCTTCCAGGAAAATAATGAAAGTCTCAGCCACCAATCATTTACCTTTCTCAAAGCACATAGAAAAATTTCCTAAATTCCCCTAAGTCCAATGCAAAGCTGAAGCTCAGACCAACCAGACATCAGAGTTCCAAACGGATCTGACTTAAGCAACTTACTCTGTCGGGTGGGATGGGGAGGCAAGGGTGAGTGATGAAAAGAGAGGTGGGAGAGAAGAAGAGAAGGGGTTAAGGAAGATGAAAAAGGCAAAGCAAGAAAGGGCTGGAAACAAAGAAAATGAGGAGCTCAAGCTTAAGGAGAAGAAAGTCAAGAGTAGGAGGTGATGGGAAAAAAACAGGCCTAGAGAAATATAAAATATAAGAGAAAAGGCGCATTCTTCTGACATGGATACCTTAGAGCAACAGTCAAACCCTCGGGACCAGGCTTCTATCTAAACTGTGTGAAGGGAGCCAGTTACCATCAAACAGGAAGTTGAAGGGACTGAGGTAAAATTTAGAGCATATGAAAGCGCCCATCTGTTAGAGCAAACTGTGGACATGTGTAAAAGACCCCAGTGATTTGATCTTTGAATAAAAGTCATAAATCCTGTTTTTTAGTTTCAGTTTTTGTTTTGTTTTTTTTTTTTTGCATGGGAAGGCAACAGGAACTGAACCCGGGTCTCCAGCATGGCAGGCAAGAACTCTACCTGTTGAGCCATCATGGCCTGTCCCTTTTTTTTTTTAATTTAATTTTTTTCCCTTTGTTTTGGTGAAACCTCTCTATCTATCTATAAATTAGGAAAATTATTTCTTTAATTTATTTTATTTATTTACTTTTTCACACTGCAATATAAGCAAAATTGGTCCAGATCCAGCTGACCATAAAAAGTATTTAGCAAGTTTCTTCAGGACTCAAGACTTTGCAAAAGCCCTTCCCTGGGAAGGACGGACAAAAGAAACACAATGGTGCCCCAAATATGGCAGAGGACATGCCTGGGCCCCAGGTCAGGGTACCAACCTGTATCAACACAAGACACTAAATTGCAAATCACGGTGTATATAAGTTGAGCTACCACTGATACCTCCAAAACCTTTTGCTGATATTTGACTAGGAATAAAAGGTAGTTCTGGGTCAAGATGGTGGCTTAACAACGTACACGTTTCAGTCCGTCCTCCAGAACAACTACTAAATAACCAGAAACAGTACAGAACAGCTCCCGGAGCCATGAGAGTGACCGGACACACAGCGTACCCCAGTCCGGACCAGCTAGACCAGCTGCAAGCACCCCCCAGAACCGTAAGTTCCCAAAGCTGCGGTAGCCAACGCCCCTCCCCCACAGGCTGCTTCCCAGACGGGAAAGGACTTTACCAGTAGCAGGGGCTGGGCACAATCAAACACCAACTGTGGAACTAATTAACAAATTCTGACTACTAAAAATAGGCCCCCAGCTTAGGTGAACCTGATCAAAGCGGAGATTGCAATTTTTGCCCCAGTGCCAAGGGGGCAGGACTAACAGAAAAAGGGGAAAAAAAAAGAAGGAAACAGAGATTTTTGTGGCTGTGTATCTACAAAGGTTTGACTGCCTCTGAATACAGTGGCAGGACTTTTCAGGCTGCAACTGCCCCAGGCATAGGCAGAAGTGAGCTCTTTTGGGGGCTTGTCTGGAGCCTGTGCCTTTCCCAGGGGAGAGGTGAAGCCCAACTCAGGTGGAATCCCTCCATCAAGGAATTCAGAAACCAGGGCTTGGTAATTTGAAGCCATTAAAACCAGCCTACAACCTCTCCTCTGTCTCCACCATGCCCCCAGCAGGGAGGGTCTGCCAAAGTTAAAGGTACCACATCACCTTATGCTGGTGGGACCTGTAGTCAGACAAGCACCACACACAGGGCAGGATAAGAAAAACAGAGTCCAGAGATTTCACAGGAAAGTCTTTCAACCTGCTGGGCCTCACCCTCAGGGAAAACCAATGCAGGTGACTCTTTCCTCCTGATAGGAGGCCAGTTTGGTCTGGGAAAATCTGGCTGGGGTATATAATATCTAAGTAGACACTCCTAAGCATGGGTGGGCAGGGAAGGCACCACACAAGCAGGGCAAGAAACAAGAACTGAAAAACTCCCCTCTGTAAACAAAACTTAAGCTAAAGATCCAGATGAAGCTGAACGGAATGTCAAAGAACAGATAGACAACAAATTCATCTAGCAAGAAAACCCTACATAAAAGAAGGGAAAACAATCTCCAGAATAAACTAATCAAGGTAATTAAATGCCTCAATGCCAGCAAAAAATAGCAAATCACACTAGGGATATTGAAGATATGGCCCAGTCAGAGAAACAAACTAACAATTCAAATGACATACAGGAGCTGAAACAATTAATTCAGAATGTACAAACAGACATGGAAAACCTCATCAAAAACCAAATCAATGAATTGAGGGAGGATATAAAGAAGGCAAGGAAAGAACAAAAAGAAAAAACTGAAAGTCTGAAAAAACAAATCACAGAACTTATGGGAATGAAAGACACAGTAGAAGAGATGAAAAAGACAATGGAAACCTACAATGGTAGATTTCGAGAGACAGAAGATAGGATTTCAAAACTGGAGGACGGAACATCTGAAATCTGACAAGATACGGAAACTGTAGGGAGAAAAATGGAAAAATATGAGCAGGGACTCAGGGAATTGAAAGACAATATGAAGCGCACGAATATACATGTTGGGGGTGTCCCAGAAGGAGAAGAGAAGGGAAAAGGAGGAGAAAAACTAATGGAGGAAATTATCACTGAAAATTTCCCAACTCTTATGAAAGACTTAAAATTACAGATCCAAGAAGTGCAGCGTACCCCAAAGAGAATAGATCCAAATAGACATACTCCAAGATATTTAATAATCAGAATGTCAGAGGTCAAAGAGAAAGAGAGGATCTTGAAAGCAGCAAGAGAAAAGCAATCCATCATATACAAGGGAAGCCCAATTAGACTATGCGCAGATCTCTCAGCAGAAACCATGGAGGCGAGAAGACAGTGGGATAATATATTTAAATTATTAAAAGAGAAAAACTGCCAACCAAGAATTCTATATCCAGCAAAATTGTCCTTCAAAAATGAGGGAGAAATTAAAACATTTTCAGACAAAAAAATCACTGAGAGAATTTGTGACCAAGAGACCAGCTCTGCAAGAAATACTAACGGGAACACTAGAGACAGATACAAAGAAGAGAGAGGTGTGGAGAAGAGTGTAGAAAGGAAGACTATGAGTAAAGGTAAAAAGAAGGAAAATTAGATATGAAATACAAAATCCAGAAGGCAAAATAGTAGAAGAAAGTACTACCCATCCAGTAATAACACTGAATGTTAATGGATTAAACTCTCCAATCAAAAGACATAGTCTGGCAGAATGGATTAAAAAACAGGACCCATCTATATGCTGTCTCTACTCTAAGGACACGAGGCCAAGGACACAAATGGACATTTACACACCAATGTTTATAGCAGCATTATTAACAATTACCAAGAGATGGAAACAGCCAAAATTTCCATCAACAGTTGGCTAAACAAACTGTGACATTTACATAAGATGGAATATTATGCAGCTGTAAAACAGAATAAAGTTATGAAGTATGTAACAATATGAATGGACCTTAAGGACATTATGCTGAGTGTGATTAGCCAGAAACAAAAGGACAAATACTGTATGGTCTCACTGATATGAACTGACATTAGTGAAAAAACTTGGAATATTTCCTTCGTAACAGAGACCATCAGGAGACAGAAATAGGGTGAGATATTGGGTAATTGGAGCTGAAGGGATACATATCGTGTAACAGGACTGAATATAAAAACTCAGAAATGGACAGCACAATACTACCTAACTGTAATGTAATTATGTTAAAACACTGAATGAAGCTGCATGTGAGAATGATAGAGGGAGGAGGGCTGGGGACATAAATGAAATCAGAAAGAAAGATAGATGGTAAAGATCGAGATGGTATAATCTAGGAATGCCTAGAGTCTATAATAATAGTGAAATGTACAATGTACAAATTTTAAAAATGTTTTTGCATGAGGAAGAACAAAGGAATGTCATTATTGCAGGGTGCTGAAAATAGATGATAATACTTTAAAATGTCACCTTATGTGTGAGACTAAAGCAAAAAAATGTTTATTTGTTACAAAATTTATACTTTGACTAGAGCATTTCCTAATATAACTCATGTAGATAGTTTGATTGAATGTCATAAGTACTTGGAATCTCAGGTAGGACATTAGACTTTGTTGTTTTGTCCAGAGTGATGCCCCGATGAATCCCAGAGTGATTTGATCAGTGACTGGAAAAGTATTTACAAGCTCCCTTCGGGGAATGGTGAGAGTGGGGAGAAATTCAACTTCCCCAAGTTGAATTCTTCATATTCTCACAAGCAGTGTGGACAACCAAAGCTATAGGCTGAGCCCCCAGTCTTGGGGTTTGTTCATATGAAACTTAACCCCACAAAGGATAGGTCAAGTCTACTTAAAATTTAGGTCTAAGAGTCACCCCCAAGAGAGCCTGTTTTGTTGCTCAGATGTGGCCCCTCTCTCCAGCCAACATGATGAGCAGTCTCACCACCGTCCCCCTCTCTGCATGGGACATGACTCCCAGGGGTGTGGACCTTCCTGGCAACGTGGGACAGAGATCCTGGAATGAGCTGAGACTCAGCATCAAGGGACTGAGAAAAACCCTAGAATGAGCTGAGAATTAACATCAAGGGATTGAGAGAACCTTCTCGACCAAAGGGGGAAGAGTGAAATGAGACTAAATGTCAATGGCTAAGAGATTCCAAACAGAGCTGAGAGGTTATCCTGGAGGTTATTCTTATGCATTAAGTAGATATCACCTTGTTGTTCAAGATGAAGTGGAGAAGCTGGAAGGAACTGCCTGAAAATGTAGAGCTGTGTTCGAGTAGCCATGTTTCTTGATGATTGAACAATGATATAGCTTTCACAATGAGACTCTATGAATGTGAAAACCTTGTGTCTGATGCTCCTTTTAGCTACTATATCAACAGAAGAGTAGAACATATGGAATAAAAATAAATAATAGGGGGAACAAATGTTAAAACAAATTTAGTTTGAAATGCTAGTGGTAAATGAAAGCGAGGGGTAAGGGGTATGGTATGTAAAATCTTTTTTTCTCTTTTATTGTTTTATTTCTTTTTCTGTTGTCTTTTTGTTTCTTTTTCTAAATCGATGCAAATGTTCTAAGAAATGATGAATTGCAACTATGTGATGATATTAAGAATTACTGATTGTATATGTAGAATGGAATGTTATCTTAATGTTTTGTTTGTTAATTTTTTTTAATTAATAAAAAAGTTAAAAAAACAAAAAAAAAGAATAAAACGTAGAGGAGACCATAGTAAAGTTAATGAAGAGAGACAAAGGGAAAGGCAACAGGTATGCTTATGTACGTACATGTACATACGTGCCGTCGAGGACAGGTGGCAGAAGTTATGGATGAAGCAAGCCTGGACCCGTTGGTGGCTGGACAGAGCAGGACACCTGGTGTGTTCTGACCCCAACTAATTTAGCAAATTGTCTCACACTGGATGGCATGAAGGCGAGGAATGATGGTGGGGTTTGCAGGAGGACTAGAGTGGCTGCTGATCAGACTTTTCCTTTTGTTCATGGATGGAGATGCCTGCACCGTGAACTTCTGCTGGAAATCTGCTTGAGGAAACACAGAGAGATAGCATGTGCATTTGAATTTTCCCATAATGAAATTCAATTAAGAAAACTGACAGGCATGAAAAGCTCATTGTTCACCTGGAAAATGTTCTCTTTCAGAATTCTCTTTTTCCCAAAGGGACATGGAAGGCAGAGATACGGAAAGGAGGAAAATTCATTTTCTGAGTGACCTTTCATTAGACAGTCTTCAGAAAGCTGTCTATATAATATACACTTACAGGTAATATATGATTATATATCTAGAATAGCTTTTTAGACAATGAGACCTTGTAGATTATTTTAGGAAATTTAACTTAAAATTCTCTATTTCATATGATCTATTAGTATTTGCCCCTTTTTCTCAGGGAACAAAGGAGGGGGACTGATGCTTTTTACTAAGGAGGGGGCAGAGGTGGGTATTACGAAATAGTCTTTGGTGAGAAAACCTAAGGAAATGAGGGAGATGGTCCAAACTCTAATATCTTCCAAAGGCAGTTATGGTACAGCAGAAAGAATGTAGAACTTAAAGGACAGTAAACCAGGGTTTGCGTTTAGCTCTGAATTTCTGAGTTTCACTTTCCTCATCTGTCAAAGAGGAATAACAACAGCTGTTGTCTGCACCTGGGTCTCCCCACTAAGTTGTATTCCCTGCACCTGGCAATATGCTCAACACATGTTAGATGCTCAAGAGGTGCTCAAAGACTCAAGGTTGTGTGAAAAGAAATAGATACGCAGCAAGGAGATCAGTAAACACATCCCATGAATGCATTCACTGAATTTCAGTGAATTAATTCCCTTGTCTATACTTAAGCTACCATTGAAAGCCAACCACTGCTATTCCTATCATGCTATTTTTTCTTAGTTCCTTATACTTCTAATAGGCTTGCTTCCTTGGGCCTTATGTATCAGAACACAAGTGAACATTTTTATCTATACATACATACATACACTGGAACACTCACCTTCTTCAATGGGTGCATTATACACCACAAAGATTCTAATTCATAGCTTCATATTTCTTTGCATTTTTCCCAGTCTGTACAAGTCAAAAATGTATATTTTTTTAGCCAATGTGTTTCTAAAGCTTATGTGTAAAATCAAAGTCCTGTGAGTTAAACATAAACTCAAGTGCATTCAGAGAACTAGTCATTTAAATAAACCTTGACATGAGCTATTCTGCAAAGGCAAGATTTCTCCTGCCTCACACATATACACCTTGAAATCTACAAACTGCTCTCCCACCCCACCCCAATCACATGCTTCCTTCTCCAAGTCTGCCTAAAAGGAAAGGTGCCTATGTGAGCAGCCATGCTTCTAGCAGCCTGGACCACACTCACCTATCAGTTCACTCTCTGTGTTCAGTCACAGTCACTAATGCCCCTAAAGTGGGTGAGATTTTCAGGAGGCCAGCGTCTTTGTACTGAACAGAATGGCCGATTTCAACAAAGGTCCATTTTGAAACCCTAGGTCTTGTGTTTCCAAAAGCTCAGTCCCTACTATTGGGACAGAGTAGGTAGGGATCCTTGCCCATACCAAGCCCTTGCCCCACCCCACAACCAGGCTCTCTGTTCTTACTTCCAGCAGGCTCCTGGCCACTGACCAGAGGGAAGGCTGATGCGGTTGCCATCCTTAAGCTTCAGCCGGCTCTTCCTGAACTCGCCCATGTGTTTTTTCAGTCGGGGCTTCTCCTGGCACAGCTGGTGGAGGATGATGTTAAGCTCCCACTCCAGGATGTCGATCTCCTGCTCAGCCAGCTTCTGCTCCCTGCACCACAGCAGCTCTTTCAGGTTCTTCTGCTGGAGCGCAGCCCTCATCAGCTCCTCCTCCCAGGTGCGGAGCTCCTGCAGGACAGGTGGGAACCATGAGAGAGTATCGGGACACTGAGTGCACAGCGGTTAGGGGGGTAAGGCCAGAGAGCCCCAGAGGGCAAGTGCTCGTGGCAACCTGAGGGACTGGCCAGGCCCTGCAGAACTTGTACTAGGTGCCCCATGCTCCAAGTCTCCAGTGGGGAGAGGAGGCTGGTAGTTAACTGATCAATGAGCCCCTAACCCCCATGGATGGTGGGGAAAGGAAGGCGTAACATAGGCATACTGAGGATGCAGCCAGAGTAGCTAAAGCCACAGGCCAACCCCTAGAAAGGGAAGCTGCAATCTCCCAGCTACCCCTTGAACCTTGTTTAAAATTGCCTGTGGCTGAAAACTATAGTCCTGTATTTGAAAAACACAGTCTTATTTCTATTCTACTTTTTTTCATTTTATATAGGATTAAAAAAAGACAAACAGAACCAAATTAATGTGATTTAACTTAAAATATGGTCACTGCAAATGAATCACCCTGTAGGCATCACCTAAAATTCAAATAAAAACAAATATATTTTCAGGATGGCTGTTCAAGAAGTATGTCAGGCATGCCATCTAAATCTTAGTTTATTTGGTGAATAAATCCACTGAGGCACATGGTTTTAACTCTCATCTGGTCCAAAAGGATAATAATTTGCTCTGGAAAGATCAGGAGAGCACAGCAAGAAGAGAGAACATTCCCTGAAGTCTTTGCCAAAAGAAGCTCACCTGCTGTTCTGCCACATACCCCTGAAATGAACTTTCAATGAACATGTTAAGATGTCATCCCAGACCACGCTGTGCTTCTGCAGCAACTCAAGACAGCCAGAGAATCTCAAAAAATGCAGACAGAGAACTCTCTTTTCCTTCTCAGAAGGAGAGCAGAATACAGAAAGCTGGATGAGTAGAAGTGGGGTAAAAATCCCATTTTCACTCCCATATCCTGAGCCAAGAATGCTCCTTTCCATTTTGCTCTGAGAATGGGGGTGGAAGCATACAGGTGGGCAGAACCTCTTTCCAGTTTCTCCTTTATCCTTCTGCATGAATTTATAAATGAACACAACACTGGTTCTCAGGAAGAGGGTGGAGGGTATGGAATCAGGAAACAGGAAAGAGAACAAAGGATGTGCATAAAAGTTTAAAACCTAGAATATAAACTATTAACACTAGTTCACCTTTGTGGAACTGAAGTGAGGTGGCAGTTGGAGGCTAAGACTTAAGAGGACTTAATATCATTAACCAGAGACCCACACCAAAAAAGCAGGACGTTTCTTTCAATAAAGGAGCTACAACAACACTTTGACAGCTGAAACTTGAATTTTCCCCAGTGAAATGCTCCACTACGAGAAGTCATTCTGGACTAAAATAAAGTATAGCAAAAAAGGAACTGAGAAGTAAATAAAAACATATATATATGTGAATGTGTGTATGTGTGTGTGTGAGAGAGAACAGGTATGGGGAAAGCTGAGCAGGCAGAAAAAAAAAGAACAGAGTCAAGATATGAATAAAATACTTTTATGTACTTTTCATCCAACTTGCCCCCATCCCCAAGAGAAAGTCAAAACAGCCATGAAAGTGATAGAAAGGAGATACATAGGAAGATGATTAACACCTTGAAAAGTGTTACAGGGTAGCGGCATCATGGGATTGACAAACGCTTCCTGACCAAAAGGGAAATGAGACAAAATGAAGTTTCAGTGGCTGAGAGATTTTAAACAGTAAAGAGGTTATCCTGGAGGTTATTCTTATGCATTATATGTAGGTATTCCTTTTTAGTTTATGGTGTATTGGAGTGGCTAGAGGGAACTCCCTGAAACCACTGAGTTATGTTTCAGAAGCGTTGATTCTTGAAGATGACTATATAACTAACACCTTTTACAATATGACTGTTTGACTATGAAAACCTTGTGTCTCATTGCTCCTTTTATTCAGGGTATGGACAGATGAGTGAAAAAATAAGGTTAAAATAAATAAATAATGGGGGGTGGGGGGAATAAACGGTAAAAAATTGGGTAGATTGACCTACTTGTGGTCAATGAGAGGGAGGTATAAGGGGTATGGAATGTATGCGCTTTCTCTTTTTTCTTTTTCTTTCTTTTCTGGAGTGATGCAAATGTTCTAGAAATGATTATGGTGATCACCAACACATGATGATAATGTGAGTCATTGATGGTACACTATGTATGGACTGCATGTGTCTGAAGATTCCTCAGTTAAAAAAAAAGATAATACAGAAAATGTAAAGCCAAAATAAAAAAAAGTTACAGGGTGGGTACCAATAGTTGAATAATTGCTGAGTCAATGAATGAATGAACTACAAATAGGAAGAAGAGATAGAAGATAATTTTCTAAATGCAAACCATTATGTAAACAGGTTCATCACAACTTCCGCCAAGAGGGCAGTGTGACAGACACTGTGGGCCTCCATGGACGGAAGGTAGGAAGACCTGGGCAAACCCCAACCCCAAGCCCAGACGTCCGGGTGGCCAGGCCCTGGGAGCACAGACACTGCCCAGCACTCACTTAGGCTATCACAGAAAACTCTATGGCAGAAGGAAGGCTATGATTACACACAACTACCTCACAGGCTGGCTTTGATTAGCAACCAGATTTATGGGAAAGGAAAGTCTATTCTTTTCAAGTTTATTATGATGCTGACTGTAGGAAACTAGTTTCAGAATTTAAAACTTATATATAATTGACATAAGATGGTTCAAAATGCTACATTAAATAATACACTTTAATACCTACATTGTTAATGAACAAACACTTAGAGGAGATGAGATCTAGACATGATGCTAACACAAGGCAACATGTAATAATCAACATAAAAACTGACCAAGTGTGTTGAAAATAATTCAAAACCATCAAAGAATACTTTTAGTCAGGATTATCAGAAAAATCTGGTAAACTATTTAGAACAAGCCAAATATAAAAAAAAACTTTCAAGTGTATTTAACTTTACTGATATTTTAGGGTGCTTTAAAATTTTAAATGATTCTACTTTTTTCATTTGTTTTTCATAATGTAAAAATAAGCCACTTGGTATATGAGATACACAACCTTTGTAAGCAATCTCAGGTTTGGTAAGTACAGTACTAGAAGAGTTTACATACTTAAGGATATCAAGATTCATTCTTTTATATCATAAATATAAATTTTAGAAGAAATTCTACCTTTCTCTCATCCACTGGACTGTCAGTTATATGGACCACAGGTCTTGGGTGAGATTTAGATGACCTAAAAGGGAAAAAAGTTAGACTTTTTTTCTCAAAAATTTCAAACACAACTAAATGAGAATATATATATATGGGAAATAAAGAGGTCTGTATAAAGGATACAAACATTTCAGTAAGTAATAGTTTGATATGGATCAGAGCAGGAAGAGGGAAAAAAATGGAAATAACTTGCATGTTGATACAAGCCAGCAAAATTTGCAAATAAAGACCTCCTGTGTAAGAAAGACTCTTGGATTCAGTCAAAGCATTCCATACCCCAGAAACCGGTACCCAGAAGAGTTCTCCAAGCTGAGGTTTCTACACGACTGTCAGTGTTGGCCTCATGCCACCTGTTCTAGTCTGCTAGCTGCAAGAATGCAACACAACAGAAATGGATTGGCTTTTAACAAAAGGGGATTTATTTTGTTAGTTCTTCACAGGAAAGGCAGCTAACTTTCAACTGAGGTTCTTTCTTACATGGGAAGGCACACAGAATGGTCTCTGTCGGCCTTCTCTCCAGGCCTCTGAGTTCCAACAACTTTCCCCAGGGTGATTCCTTTCTGATTCTCCAAAGGCCTAGGCTGAGCTGTGAGTGCTGAGATGAGGTATGCTGAGCTGCTTTGGCTGTGCTACATTGCACTCTCTCATTTAAGCAGCAACCAATTAAGTCAAATGTCATTCATTGCAGCAGGCATGCCTCCTAGCCAACTGCAGATGTAAGCAGCAACAGATGAGATTCACATACTATTGGCTCATGTCCACAGCAACAAAACTAGGTGCCTTTCACCTGGCCAAGTTGACAACTGAATCTAACTACCACATGTCCACCCCTCGTCAACTTGGCAATGACAAGCATCACCTTAAACAGGTGTAAAAAATTCTCTTCTGGCTGCAGACCTGTGAATCCCAAAACAAGTTATCTGATGCCAATATGCAAAGGAGGACAGTCACAGGATTGGAGAAACTGGAAGGAAAACCTGTATGGCACACACCACTGGATTTCAAAGTCTGAAAGTCATTTATCCTTCAGCTTTAGAAACTGGCAATCCCACCCTTTCCGAGGGCCTATGCAGTGGCCGGCCTCTTTCCAAATCAACCTCAAGGAACATCGAGGAGACCACCTTTTTTTTGGCTCCACTCTCCCCAGGCATCAGGGCCACCCCTGGGCTCTCTGCCATTTCCAGGGCACATGCTGGACCCCACCATGTGGGGGCAGCCAGGCTCTTCCCAGTCCCCCAATGAGCATGTTCTACCTTCTCCAAGGCCTGAGGCTGCACAAGGTTGGAGACTCATCCTCACCCTTTAGGGTAAACTCACCCTCTCCATGTATATGGGTGGGTCCACTCTCCAGGCTGAGGTTTCTTGGCTTCAGGCCTGAGCTTCCATGGTTCTCACTCTGCAAACTCCAATCTCTCCCTTTTGTGTCTACCTTTGTCCAGATTGGCAGCGGTTCCGTTTACACCAACAGTCTCTTCAAGCACTCCAGGAATTCTCCTTCATTCTCTTCACAGTTCCTCCAGAATCTTCCCCTTAGCCATCCAACACACCGTTCCAACATACCTGGTATTTGCAAATTGCAGCAGCACTCCACTCTCAGATACCAAAATCTGTTCTAGTTTGCTAGCTGCCAGAATGCAATATACCAGAAACAGAACGGCTTTCAAAAGGGGGATTTTAATGAGTTGCCAGTTTACAGTTCTAAGGCCGAGAAAATGCCCCAATTAAAACAAGTCTATAGAAATGTCCAATCTAAGGCATCCATCCAGGGAAAGCTATCTTGTTTCAAGAAGGCTGATGAAGTTCAGGGCTTCTCTCTCAAGTGAGAAGGCACATGGCAAACACAGTCAGGGCTTCTTTCTCGGCTGGAAGGTCACATGGCGGTCATGGTGTAATCTGCTAGCTTTCTCTCCTGGCTTCCGGTTTCATGAAGCTCACATGGAGGCATTTTCCTTCTTCATCTCCAAAGGTCTCTGGCTGGTGGATTCTCTGCTTCATGGTGCTGTAGCATTCTCTGCTCTCTGAATCAAATGGGTGGAGACATGTCATCACCTAATTCAGTTTAACAATCACTCTTGACTAAATCACATCATCCAGGGAGATGATCTGATTACAGTTTCAAACATGCAGTATTGAATACAGATTATTCTACCTTTATGAAATGGGATGTTGGTTAAAACATGGATTTTCTAGGGGGCATACTTTCTTTCAAACCAGCACACCACCCGAGCCCTCAGTGGGGCAGCTGAGAGGCAGTGACACCTCTCCCCCTGGTAGAGAGAGGCAGACCTGTGTAGAAAACAAGGAGCCTAGGTGAGGAGGCCAGCACCTGTGTGACCAGGGCACCCAGCTCGGGGTGGTATAGGCTCCACCACCCCTGAGCAGCACCAACAGCTGCGGGGGTCAGTCAATGCTGTTCTCAGGTCAGAGACACGAGGATGTCACGAGTGCAACCTACAAGCTATCTGTTCCCAAAAAAAAGAGAAAAGGACAGAACAAAAACCAGCACTGAAAAAGCACCCCACCAAGGTAGACTCCTTAGGGTCCCATGGTTTTTGTTGTTAAAATTAGTTAAAACAATCACCGCACACCTAAACTAAGAAAAACCAGCCTTTGGTTAACATGGCAGTCTGCGGACCTTCACCAGAAATTAGGTCACAGGCATCAATTAGTAGGTTTAAAATAAGTGGGGTTGAGGCAATATTTTCAAACACCCATTACTGGGTCGTGACTGGCATCAGAACAGAAGGAGAAGGATGAAGTTTTTCACCCAGCAAGAGCAAGGACTGCTCTACACAGCACATTCTGGTTCACGCCCATGTGAAAACACACTGCGGTGTGCATGGGGTTCCTGCAGGAGTATGCACAAAGCACTCAAATCTGCAAACTGCCAACTGGGTGTGCACAGGGGAGCAGGAGGCTGGGGAGGCCCAGGCACTCTTGGGAAGGTGGGGGACTCACAGCTTGATGGCTCTGTTCCACATGATGATGTGGCTGGACAGAGAGAAGGCCTCCATGTTTATGATGGGAATGCTGCCTCATCTGGCACCCACATACAGCCACCTACTCTGGAAGGGCAGATGGCAAAATTTCACCCTGGCTGAGGAAAAACCCAAAAGCAATGAGAGATAAGGCACACAGGTTTCAGGAGGTGTGTGAGAGGATCCCTCACACATGTACTTCCAGAAAACGAGGAGGGTGGACTGCCACCCACCACGTCCCTCCCCACGGGGGCAAGAATGCACGAACACGTGGACTGGGGCAGGAGGAGGCAAGGGTCAGGAATCGGGAGCAGTCTTGGGGTGCCTAGCACATCCTTGGTGGTCCAACCACGCATCCTTCCAAGCCACCATGAGATGAGTGTCACTGGCCCCGTCACCATCCCCACCTGGGCTCAGGCTGCTTCCCGGCAGGACGCTCCCGCCCCTGGCTTTCACCTGGCTTTCAGTCCACAGGCCAACTCTCATGGGCCTGGAGGAGTGGCCGGGTCTAGTTCCTGGCCTGTAGGCACAGGCTCTCTGCTCCAGCCCTCTAGAATGTTCCCCTGGGGGTCAACTAGGGGAAAGCACGGCCCTCTACGGTGTTCACCTGGGAGTCAACTACGGGTTAGCAGAGCCCTCTTCAGTGTCCATGGGGGAGTCAACCATGGGTTAGTAGAGCCCTCTACAGTGTTCACCAGGGAGTCAACTACAGGTGAGCGGATGCCACAATCTCAAGCACTTAGTGAGAAGACATCAACACCCCTGAACATACAGGAAGAGTACTGAGGGCTTAAAGGATAAAGTAATTAAAGAATAACTGAGAAGTCTTCCATATAAAAATTAAAACTAAGACAATTCCACTGAATATTAAAAGAGACAGCATTATTAGAACACTTAAGACTATGCATGTGTCTGTATTTATATCTCCATAGTGACAGAAAACATAGATTTATGGGTTATGTAACAACTCTAAGAACGTGACCCACGATGAAACCTAGCAATTTTCAGGAAGAAGCCATGAAACAAATGTCACTGGACATTTTGCCATTACGGTAGCTTGGAGCTCTGTATACCAGAAAACATGCTCTTAAATTTCATCCATTCCTGCGGCTGTGAATTCTCATAGATAAAACCTTTTGATGAGCTTACTTCAGCTAAGGTATGGC
This sequence comes from Tamandua tetradactyla, assembly GCF_023851605.1. Classification (NCBI taxonomy): domain Eukaryota; kingdom Metazoa; phylum Chordata; class Mammalia; order Pilosa; family Myrmecophagidae; genus Tamandua; species Tamandua tetradactyla. Next base: position 23,065 of record NW_027518261.1, read on the forward strand.
CCAGCTCAATCGGGATGGATCTTAATCTTACTACGGAAGGCCTTATAGGGAAGGTCAGAGAGAGAAAAAGATACAGGAATAGCCAGAAGGAAATACGGAAAACCAGAAGAGAAGTCAGAGGCCAGAGAAAGCAGCATGTACACTATCACATGATAGAGGCGACAAGGACCAATCATGCTGGCAGCCAGACCCCAATCACCACCGTCTTTGGAACGGAAGCATCACCTTGATGACACCTTGATTTGGACCTCCCACAGCGCCCTGGACACATGTGGGAGAGACAAGGATGGGGAGGGATATCGGTACATATAGGAGAGACTCAAAGGGAGAAGAGAGCCCTCAGCACATGGACAAGAAACTCGAGGATGAAGAAGGACCATGTCACATGTAGGAGATGTATGAGGATAGAGATGGACCACGGCACATGTAGGTGACACATGAGGATGGAGAGGGACCTCGGTATGTGTAGGAGACACACGAGGATGGAGAGGGACCTCAGTACATGGAGGAGACACACGAGGATAGAGGGGGAACTCGGTATGTGTAGGAGACACACGAGGATGGAGAAGGACCTCAGCACATGAGGAAAACACGAGGATGGAGAGAGACCTCAGCACACAAAGGAGATACATGAGGATGGAGTGGAACCTTGTCAAATGCAGAAGCACAGGAGGATGGTGAGGGACCTTGTAAATGTAGAAGCACACGAGGATGTAGAGGGAATCCCTACAGCTACTTCAGGGGCTGGCTCTGCTGCTCTGTGGACAGGGAGGAAAAGCAGGCAGCAGGGGTCTACACACAGCACCTGGTCTCTGGGGTGCAGCGACATGTCCACTCACAGGGTCCAGCACCTCCCAGACAGCAACATCCTGCATTACACCTTGCATGCCTGAACCATCTGAGTGCTTCCTGTCTCTGCACTGAACGCTGACTAACACAGCAAGGAGACACACCAGACCCGAAAGTCTCTGGAGGCCAAAAAAACCCACTGATGATGATCTGAAGCTAGACCAGGTCAACCTTCCCCAACTGAACATCCCTGGTCCACACCAAGCGAGGCCTGAGCCGGCAGCTTGCATCATGACTGCCACAGATCCCACCACAAAGACCCCTGCCCTGGCAATGCACCAAATTGCCACTAATACTCCAGTTCTGCTCCTGTGGGTGCCTGTGTTAACCCATTACATAAGACACAGCCCTTTTCTGATTAGTCTTTAAAACTTCATAGAAAATTTCATTACATTCATATGACAGAATATTTTCCACTGTATTTTAATTTACCAACATGCTGACCTTGGTCAGTTATAACTTTCATATGCCAGAACGTATCACTATTGTCAGGGGCCAAAAATTAAATCAGGCTCCTCCCTCCCCGGGCTCCCTCCTACCCGGGCTCCTTCCTCTCCAGTATCCTCCCACCCTGGGCCCCTTCCTCCCTAGGCTCCTCCCTTTCTGGGATCCTCTGTCCCCAGCCTCCTCCCTGCCTGGACAGTGTGCCCGGTGGCCTCCCCTGGCTGGCCCCTTCTCTCCAGTGTCCTACAGACTCTAGCCTCTGCAGGCACCCTCCTGCCTTCTCTCCCATGACCTTTCTTCCCCATGAGGCCTCTGGTCAAAGCACAGGACCCATTCTGAGCCGGCTGGGCCACACCTTCATTGAGGTGGCTTCATCAGAAGCTCCTACTGACAATGGGCACACACCACACGAGCAGACTGCGTTGCAGAACATGTTTTTCCGGGGTGCACAGGGCCCGAGCCACCGCATGTGCTCAACAGGGCTCTACAGGTTGAAAGGAAAGGACAACAGACAAGAGCTAGAAGCTGCCTGAAGAAGCAGAGATCTCTGGTGGGGCAACAATGTGGATACCTGTAATGACAGGACTAGTGTAATCTTGGCTTGCAACTGCACTTTTTCTCTCCCTCAGGATCTAAAAGGCAGGTGGATAGAACACAATGATAATTCAGTGGCTTGGGACTCAATCCACACATAACGTGAGACAAGAACTACATAAAGGTGGGGGGCTGGAGGGGTATAGCAACACAGTTTGCATTTACTACTGGAGTTGGTGTCAAAGTAAACAAGACTGCTAGTGCTTAAGGACCTTAAAGTTAAGCCCCGGTAACTACAAACAAAGCATCAGAGAAAATCAAGCTCAGGGAGACAGAAATTAGAGTACAAGTTGCAGGGGCAGGGTGTGGGGTGGAGGGTGGGACAGGGAGGTAAGGCACAGCATAAAAGCAGGGCAAGAAACAAGAAAAGAAGAACTGAAAAATTCTCCTCTGTTAAACAAAACCTAAGCTAGAAGTCCACAAAAGGCTGAACTGAATGTCAAAGAACAGCCAGACAACAAATTCATCCAGCAAGAAAACCCTAGGTAAAAGAAGTGAAAACAATCTCCAGAATAAACTAATTAAGGTAATTAAATGCCTAGACACCAGGAAAAAATAACAAATCGCACCAGGAAAACTGAACATATGGCCCAGTCAAAGGAACAAACCAACACTTCAAATGAGATACAGGAGTTGAAACAATTAATTCAGAATACATGAACAGACATCAAAAACCTCATCAAAAATCAAATCAATGAATTGATAGAGGATATAAGAAAGGCAAGGAACGAACAAAAAGAAGAAATTGAAGTTCTGAAAAAATATATCACAGAACTTATGGGAATGAAAGGCACAGTAGAAGAGATGAAAAAAATAATGGAAAATCACAATGGTAGATTTCGAGAAGCAGAACACAGGATTAGTGAACTGGAGGACAGGACATCTGAAATCCAACAATCCGATGAAAATATAGGGAAAAATGGAAAAAAATATGAGAAAGGACTCAGGGAATTGAATGACAATATGAAGTGCACGAATATATGTGTTGTGGGTGTCCCAGAAGGAGAAGGGGAAAGGAAGAGAAAAACTAATGGAGGAAACGATCACTAAACATTTCCCAACTCTTATGAAAGACTTAAAATTACAGATCCAAGAAGAGCAGCATATCCCAAAGAGAATAGATCCAAACAGACACACTCCAAGACACTTACTAAAATCAGAATGTCAGAGGTCAAACAGAAAGAGAGAATCTTGAAAGGAGCAAGAGAAAAGCAGTCCATCACATACAAGGGAAGCCCAATAAGACTATGCATCAATTTCTCAGCAGAAACCATGGTGGCAAGAAGACAGTGGGATGATATATTTAAATTACTAAAAGAGAAAAACCACCAACCAAGAATTCTATATCCAGTAAAATTGCCCTTCAAAAATGAGGGAGAAATTAAAATTCTTTCAGGCAAAACATCACAGAGAGAATTTGTGACCAAGAGACCAGCTCTGCAAGAAATACTCAAGGGAGCAGTAGAGATAGACACAAAAAGACAGAAGAGAGAGGTGAGGTGTAGAGAAGAGTGGAGAAAGGAAGACTATGAGTAAAATGAGTAAAAAGAAGGAAAATTAGGTAGGACATATAAAATCCAAAAGGCCAAATGGTAGAAGAAAAATGCTACCTGTACAGTAATAACACTAAACATCAATGGATTAAACTCCCCAATGAAAACACAAAGACTGGCAGAATGGATTAAAAAACTGGACCTATCTATATGCTGTCAACAGGAGACACATCTGAGACCCAAGGATAAACATAGGTTGAAAGTGAAAGGTTGGGAAAAGATATTTTATGCAAATAACAATCAGAAAAGAGCAGCAGTAGCTATTCTAATACCCAACCAATTCGACTTCAAATGTAAAACAGTGAAAAGAGTCAAAGAAGGAGACTATGTATTAATAAAAGGAACAATTCAGCAAGAAGACATAACAATCATAAATATTTATGCACCCAGCCTGAATGCACCAAAACACATGAGGCAAACAATGAAAAGAGAAATAGACGCGTCTACCATAATAGTTGGAGACTTCAATTCACCACTCTGATCAATGGAGAAAACATCTCAACAGAGGATTAATAAAGAAGCAGTGAATTTGAACAACACAATAAATGAGGAAGACTTAACAGACATTTATAAAACATTATACCCCACAACAGCAGGATACATCTTTTTCTCTAGTCCTCATGGATCATTCTCAAGGATAGACCAACCATATGTGGGCTCACAAAGCAAGTCTCAATAAATTCAAAAAGATTGAAATCATACAAAACACTTTCTCAGATCATAAAGGAATGAAGTTGGAAATCAATAATAGGCACAGTGTCAGAAAATGCACAAATATTTGGAGGCTCAACAACACACTCTTAAACAACCAGTGGGTCCAGGAAGAAATTATAAGAGAAATCAGTGAGCATCTCGAGGCAAATGAAAATGAAAACAAAACATATCAAAACTTATGGGACGCAGCAAAGGCAGTGCTAAGAGGGAAATTTATTGCCCTAAATGCTTATATCAAAAAAAGAAGAAAGGGCAAAAATCGAGGAACTAATTGTCCACTTGGAAGAAGTAGAGAAAGAACAGCAAACTAACCCCAAAGCAAGCAAAAGGAACGAAATAACGAAGATCAGAGAGAAATAAAAGAAACTGAGAATGTGAAAACAATTGAGAAAATCAACAAAACCAGAAACTGGTTCAATGAGAAAATCAGTAAGATTGATGGACCCTTGGCAAGACTGACAAAAAGAAGAGAGAGGACACAAATAAATAAGATCAGAAATGGAAGAGAAGACATAATCACTGACCCCACAGAAATAAAGGAAGTAATGACAGGATACTACGAACAACTTTATGCTAATAAATACAACAATGGAGATGAAATGGACAACTTTCTAGAAAGGCATGAACAACCAACACTGACTCGAGAAGAAATAGACAACCCCAAAAACCAATCACAAGTAAAGAAATTGAATCAGTCATTTAGAAGCTCCCCCAAAAGAAAAGTACAGGACCAGATGTCTTCACATGTGAATTTTACCAAACATTCCAGAATCTTTCTAGGAAGCCAACATCCCCCTCACACCAAAGCCAGACAAAGATATTACAAAAAAAAGAAAACTGCAGACCAATCTCTCTAATGAATATAGATGCCAAAAATCCTCACCAAAACTTTAGCAAATTGAATCCAGCAACACATTAGAAGAATTACACATTATGACCAAGTAGGATTCATCCCAGGTATGCAAGGAGGGTTCAACACAAGAAAACCACATCAATGAATCAAAGCAGAAAAACCACATGATCACCTGGATTGATGCAGAAAAGGCATTTGACAAAATTCAACATACTCTTCCGTTCAAGACACTTCAAAGGATAGGAATAGAAGGGAACTTCCTCAAAATGATAGAGGGAATATATGAAAAACCCACAGCTAACAACATCCCCAATGGGGAAAAACTGAAAACTTTCCACCTAAGATTAGGAACAAGACAAGGATGTCCACTGTCACCACTGTTATTCAACACTGTGTTGGAAGTTCTAGCCAGAGCAATTAGACAAAAGAAAGAAACACAAGGCATCAAAATTGGAAAGGAAGAAGTAAAATTCTCACTGTTTGCAGATGATATGATACTCTATGACCAACACCCTGAAAAATCCACAGCAAAACTACTGCAGCTAAGAAATGAGTACAGCGAAGTGGCAGGTTACAAGATTAACACTCAAAAATCTGTAGTATTTCTATACACTAGTAATGAACAATCTAAGGGGGAAATCAAGAAAAGAATTCCATTTACAACAGCAACCAAAAGAATAAAATACCTAGGAATAAATTTAACTAAAAAGACATAAGGCCTATACAGAGAAAACTACAAGGAATTGTTAAAAAAAAAATCACAGAACGCCTAAATAGATGGAAGGGCATACTGTGTTCATGGATTGGAAGGCTAAGTATAGTTAAGATGTCAATTCAACATAAATTGATTTACAGATTCAATGCAATACCAATTAAAATCCAAAAAAAACCTTACTTTTCAGAAACAGAAAAACCAATAACCAAATTTTTTCAGGAAAGGCTGCGTGTACCAAATAGCTAAAAGTATCCTGAGAAAAAAATGAAGTCGGAGGTCTCACACTACCTGATTTTAAGGCATATTATGAAGCTACAGTGATCAAAACAGCATGGTACTGGCATAAAGATAGATATACTGACCAACAGAATTGAATACAGTATTGAGATACAGACCCTCTTACTTATGGACAATTGATCTTTGATAAGGCAGTCAAGCCAACTCACCTGGGACAGAAGAGTCTCTTCAATAAATGGTGCCTAGAGAACTGGATATCCATATGCAAAACAATGAAAGAGGACCCAAACCTCACACCCTATACAAAAGTCAACTCAAAATGGATCAAAGACCTAAACATTAGATCTAAGACCATAAAACTGTTAGAAGAAAATGTACGGAAATATCTTATAAATCTCATACCTAGAGCCGGGTTTCTAGACATTACACCCAAAGCAAGAGCACTGAAGAAAGAAAGACAGAAATGGGAACTTCTCAAAAGTAAACATTTTTGTGTGTCAAAGAACTTCATCAAGAAAGGAAAAAGACAACCTACACAATGGGAGACAATATTTGGAAACAACATATCAGATAAAAGTCTAGTATGCCCAATGGGAGGCAATATTTGAAAACGACATATCAGATAAAGGTCTAGTATCCAGAATTTATAAAGAGATTGTTCAACTCAACAACATCAAGACAGCCAACCCAATTGCAAAACAGGCAAAAGACGTGATCAGACACTTCTCAGAAGAAAGACAAATGGCCAAAAGGCACATGAAGGCATGCTCAACTTCCATGGCTGTTAGAGAAATGCAAATCAAAACCACAGTGAGATGTCATCTCACACCCACCAGAATGCCCATTATCAATAAAACAGAAAATGACAAGTGCTGGAGAGTATGTGGAGAAAGAGGCACACTTATCTACTGTTGGTGTGGCTGTCAAATGGTACAACCGCTGTGGAAGGCAGTTGGCTGTTTCCTCAAAAAGCTAAATATAGAATTGCCATGTGACCCCGCAATACCATTGCTAGGTATCTACTCAGAGGACATGAGGGCAAGGACACATACAGACATTTGCACACCAATGTTTATAGCAGCATTATTTACAATTGTCAAGAGATGGAAACACAGCCAAAATGTCCGTTAACTGGCAAGTGGCTAAACAAATTGTGGTATATACATACAATGGAATATTATGCAGCTGTTAGACAGAATAAAGTTATGAACTATGTAACAACATGGATGGACCTTAAGAATATTATGCTGAGTGAGCATAATAAATATTATGCTCCACAAATATTATGTGGTCTCACTGATATGAACTGACATTAACTGAATAAACTTGGGAGAATTTTGCTGGTAACAGAGAGACCATCAGGAGATAGAAATAGGATAAGACATTGGGTAACTGGAGCTGAAGGGACACAGACTGTGCCACAGAGCTGAATGTAAAGACTCAGAAATGGACAGTACAGTACTACCTAAGTGTAATATAATTATGTTAAAACACTGAATGAAGCTGAATGTGGGAATACTAGAGGGAGGAGAGCTGGGGGCACAAATGAAATGAGAAAGAAAGATAGACAACAAAGACTGAGGTGGTATAATCTAGGAATGTCTAGACTGTATAATGATAGTGACTACATGTACAAATTTTTAAAATGTTTCTGCATGAGGAAGAACAAAGGAATGTCATTACTGCAGGGTGCTGAAAATAGATGGTAATTAATATTTTAAAATTTCAAATTATGTGTGAGACTAAAGCAAAAAATGTTTATTTGGTACAAAATTTATACTCTGACTATTGCATTTCCTAATACAACTTACATAGATGGCTTAACTGAACACCATAAGTACAAGGAACCTTGCAAAGGACAGGAGATTTTGTTGGTTTGTCCAGAGTGATGCCCCAATAAATCCCAGAATCATTTGAACAGTGAATAAAAAAGTATTTGGAAAGTCCACTTCAGGGAATGGTGAGAACGGGGGAAAATTCAACTTCCCCAAGTTGAATTCCTGATATTCTCACAAGCAGTCTGGACAACCAAAGCTATAGGCTGAGCCACGAGTTTGGGAGTTTGTTCATATGAAACTTACCCCCACAAAGGATAGGAAAGCCTACTTAAAATTAGGCCTAAGAGGCACCCCCAAGGAAACGTCTTTTGCTGCTCAGATGTGGCCCCCCTCTCTCTAAGCCCAACATAACAAGTAAAATCATTACCTTTCCCTCTTCATAGGACATGACATCCAGCGGTGAAAGTCTCCCTGGGAAAATGGGACATGACTCCAAGAGCTGAGTCTAGCCCTGGCACCACGGGATCCACAATGCCTTCTGGATCAAAAGGGGAAAAAGAAATGTAATAAAATAAGGTATCAGTGGCTGAGGGAGTTCAAGTAGACTCAAGAGGCTGCTCTGGGGGTACTCTTACACAAGCTTCAGCTAGACACTGCTAACTACCATGGTCTGCCAACTCCAACCAACACCATTCCTGCCAATCCTAAAGAACACCCCCGGCTTTGTCAGAGATTCTACACAAGCTTCACACACTAACATTACTTCTAGAAACCTACAAACTCTAGATGGTTCCTAGGCCAAGTAAGTCCTGAAATGCAGAGCGATGAGCCTCTCTAAGAACATCAACTATTTCCATCCCCCCATCTTATATTGCTGATACCCCTCTGCAACATGAAAAAGTTAGAATGCGCAGAGTCCAAATATCCCTAAAGACTGGGAGAAGGGTCAAATGAGAAGGAGGTGTTTGTGAGAATTTAGAATGTAACAAATGAGCATGACTGCTAAACCACTATATTGGTATTTCTATTATGTCACTAGTGTCTTGGAGCAGCTAGAAAACACAAAATTGTGGAACTGTAACCCATATCAAACTCTTGTTTGATAACTACTTCTAACAGTGTACTTCAAAATAGATTCCTCATTGCATAAATGTTATATTCACAGTAAAAAATATAAAAAATAAAAAGATGCAAAGGGGCCCACTATAGGTGAGGCCAGCCCCCCTCCTCTTTAACAGATGCTTGGAGGAACTCAGAAAACCCCGCCAGACAGATGGGGTCCAAGCCCCCACGGAGAAACATCTAAAACCAACCACTACAGGGGGCTTTTGCACACCATGGCACCAACCTCCTCAACAGGCAAAAATCAAAGCACTAACTTCTTAACGGAACATGATGCAATTTCATATTTTCAGCCACTCACTGCACATTTTAGGAGAAAAGCCAAGATCAAACATTCAAAGGAAACTAAAGTCGGCCGGTTAAGCCAAAAACGCTCCCACTGAAGGCTTCCAGGCCATGCCGGCGGGGTCAGAACCCTGTGAACAAGGACCCTAACACTGCGGCCCAGCCAGCAGGCTGCTCCCCAGGCCGGAGTCCCGCTCCCCGCTCCCTGACCCGGCTCCGCCGCCCCTCTTGCGCCCAGCCGCCCCACTCCCGCGCACACTGTCCCACTTCCACGCCCGGCGCCCCACTCCCGCGCCCGGCGCCCCACTCCCTGCACCCACCGCCCCACTCCCGCGCCCGGCACCCGACTCCCAGGCCCGGAGTCTCACCACCCGCGCGTGCTACTCCCCGTGCCCCGCGCCTCGCCGCCCGCCCAGCGCTATGCCCCGCCGGGTGCTCCCCCACCCCCACTCGCACCCGCTACCCCCCTCCCCAGTGCTCTGCCACCGCGCGCCCGCCCCAGCTCACCTTGCCGAGCTGCAAGTGCTCCCCTGCAGCATCTCGGTGATCTCCGGCTCGCGGCTGCCGGGTGGCGCGGGCGGCAGCGGCGGCTGCGCGGCCGAGGACGATCCGGCAGTCAGGCCGTCCAGCCCTTTCCTGAGGTGGAACTTCCTCATGGTCTCGGTGAAGCCCCTCCCGAGGGTTCCAGCGGCCCCAGGGCGCGCGCAGAACCCGCACAAGAAACACTGCGACTGCGGACCCGCGCCCGTCTGCCCACTCACCCGGCCACGGGCGGGCCCCGCACCGCCCCCGCCGCTTCCGCTCGGGATCCGGCTCCGGCTTCGGCTCCGTCCGGCTTCGGCTCCGTCCGGCCTCCGCTCTCGGTCGCGGCCGCCCGGCCCCACGCAAACGCCCGGAACCCCGGGCCAGGCTGGCCCGCCGCTGCCTGGACCGCCGCGGCTCCCTGAGGGCCAGCAACCAGCGCCAACGCCCGCCAAGCCACGACAGACACCAACGGCCGCGACCCTCACGCGGCGCCATGGGGCGGCAAATGAGTTTCGGTGAGCAGGCGGCCGGCGTGCGCAGGCGCGGTGCGACCCACGAGGACTCCGGCGTGCGCAGGCGCATCGTGTTCGCACCGCTGAGCTTGCGGTTGGGTGTGCGCAAGCGCACCAAGAGGACCCCGTGTGGCGAACTTGGACATGCGTATGCGGGTCATGGCCGAAACTCATTTGCTTTTATTTTTTAAACATGCAAAGAAATAGAAGGAAAACTAAATGTTCTGCATTTTTTGATGGGATTATGTGTTAACAGTTTACAAATTTTGTGCATGTGCAATATAGTCATTTCCTTTTTCTTCCATAAATAATGCGTTGGCATACTTTACAATTATTATGTTTTATTTTAAATTGAGTTCTGCTTTTCAAATGTTTTAACATAAATCTATTATTTTAATGATATCTTTTTGGTCTCAAGATCTAAGATCATCTTATATATATTTAGGATCCTATCTGAAAATACGTGTGGTTTTTTTTAATTGTTATTTTGCAAAACCTAAAATAAAAGATTGATTCGGAGGCTTATTTATTGACAACCTCTTAGGTTTTCATATTTTGTGGTAAGAAACATGATTTTGGCCAGCTAAAAAGGTGTGCACAGTTGAAAACACTTTCAAATTGTATTGATTTGAAAGGTAAATGCAGAAATCTTTGGATAGGGATTTGAATTTAATTTTCAAGTCTACATTGTAAGGTGTCAATTGCATAGAATGTCATGTTTTTCTGAAAGGTGGTTTTTTAAATACTGATCAGCACCTATCTACCAAAAGGAAGCAGATACCAAGGTTTTATCTTTCTGTTTAACTGTAATCAAATACATATTCACATTGAATTATATCCTGTGCTTACCTTAAATAAATACAGCAGACATGAAAGGAGCTCATCACTATATATAGTTTGTGTCATTGTGGGGAGAGCATAAGTGGCAGGGAAGAATTGAAATCTAGTAGACTTGAGGCTTAGGGCAAGGTGCTGCTCTTGGAGTCTATGTTTCTGCATCTAGAGACAGATGAGGTATCTCAATTTATAGCTCTCCATGATCATTTAAATATTTAATAATACACGGGATATTTAGTTATAGGCTATAAAATGTGTACATCAAATGTAATTATTTTTTGATTAGTGGGTTAGAATCCTTATTTTGAAAATGTAACTGTCATTCCCAGCTGAGCATGTTTGATGGCTTTCCATTGCCATACAAAATGAAAATCCTTTGATGTGTCCTCATGCCTGCCTACTAGTACTTCAACCTCTTCCCTTGCTATGTTCCCCTCTCTCCCTCCATGGCCAGTCATGCCAAGCTATGTTTGATCTTCGAGTGCTTCATTGCTACAGCATTTAGCAGAGATTTTGAGAATATATCATGTCTCAGGTTCCCTACTGGAGATGCAGTGGTGAACTGATTAGTTAAGATCCTGCTTTCATAGCACTGGCATATACAAGCAGCAGCTACCAGTATGATGGCCTGGTATATAAGTTAATATAATGGATTTAACAATGGCTGTGTGTGAGCTGTAGCAAGATAGAGGCTAACTGATCTAAAGGGGAAGGGTATTATTCAGTTTATCGATGCTGTGCAGGAATGCAACTCTTGTGTTTCTTGTTCATCTTCTTATTTTCCAAATGAAATCAGATATGGAGTTTTCTGTGCTATCTCCTAATAGTTGCATTTTGACAATAGAACAAAGCAACAAAATACTATGCTGTAAACCAAAATATTTTTGCCTGCTGGATGTAGTTTTCAAGGTCTAATCTGTCACTTATTTTCTAGAGGTATCCAGGCTCTGTCTCAGGGGCTTGACCTATTTTGTTTCATTCACCTGTGATTTCATTTCTGCTTTCAGCAGCATCATTTATTTCACTTAGACAATGCCTGTTCATCTTTCACATCTCAGGGAATAGCTCCTGAAATTCTAGACCAGTTAATCTTCCATGTCATTCACTCTCTTCACTTTCCTTTTATTAAGGTCACATTTACTTGTTATAATTATTATTGGTTTCAGTGACTCTGTCTATAACCTTCCAGGCTGTGTCTGCCTTGATCACCAACCCTAACGTCTTCCCAGAAAATTGCAAAAGAATTTAGGTGGGGTGGCCTTAAGAAACCTCTCTTTGCTAATAAGAAAACAAGTGTCTCCATTTACTTTCTAGAAGTTATCATCAAATGAGCCCACAATCAAGTTAGGAATATAATTTTGGTGACAAATAGGATATTTGGGTGGCCAACTCATTGCTATGTGACCCAAAAAGGGAGGTGAGTAAAAATAAAATCTGTGCTTAATTGTGAAGACAATTCTCAGTGAAAAATTCAGTCTTTTTGCCACTTGAAGACATAGCTAACAGAACAACCATTCAGGGGCCACAAAATCCAGTTTGCCTTTCTCAGTATCTGCAAAATTTCCCTGTATTGTGATGGCTTGGAATCCACCCTCCAGGGATAGTTTATAATATATCAAACAGTGCTAAAAAGAATAAAGGTTATTTTTGCACAGGTTTTTGCTTAGGTTTGCATGGGTTTTGCTATAGTTTTCGTATTTGGTTACAATAAGAAATAAGAAAATATATTATTCCAGGAGAGGATAAGAGCCGTGTGCTGGTCTGAGGGGAGGTATGCCCCCTAAGAAAAGCCATGTTTTGATATATCCCATTTCTTAAAGGTAGAATACTCCCTATTCAATACTGTATATTTGAAACTGTAATGAGATCATCTCCCTAGGTGATGTGATTTAGTCAAGAATGGTTGTTTAACTGGATTAGGGGATGACATGTCTCCACCCATTTGAGTGGGTCTTGATTGGTTTATTGGAGTTCTATAAAAGAGGAAACATTTTGGAGATTCAGAGAGAGCAGAATGACATAGCCATGAGAAGCAGAGTCCACCAGCCAGCGACCTTTGGAGATGAAGGAAAATGCCTCCCGGGGAGCTGCATGAAACAGGAAGCCAGGAGAAGACGCTAGCGGATGATGCCGTATTCGCCATGTGCCCTTCCAGATGACAGAGAAACCCTGACCGTGTTCACCACGTGCCTTTCCAGATGAGAGAGAAACCCTGAACTTCATCGGCCTTCTTGAACCAAGGTATCTTTCCCTGGATGCCTTTGTTTGGACATTTCTTTAGACTTGTTTTAATTGGGACATTTTCTTGGCCTTAGAACTGTAAACTAGCAACTCATTAAATTCCCCTTTTTAAAAGCCATTCCATTTCTGGTATATTGCATTCCAGCAGCTAGCAAACTAGAACAAGCCATAAGGGAACCCTGAAAAATTGGCCCACTTTCTTGAAGATTCCATTTGAGCCTAAATTATGAGAAGATATATTTTTATATTGATTTGAAGGGAACTCTATTGTTGTGAAGAATGGAAATTTATTAGGCTAAGTGAGAAATATACAAATCATGTTCAGTTAAAGGATTTTCACAGGAAAATATATAATCATGCAGTTCTGTGTATTTGAAAATATTTTCTATTATATTAGAAAAAGTGAAATAAATCAGTAGAATTCGGTGAACATCATTCAGTCAGCAAACTGCAGATCTTGGTCAGCAAGAATTTGGAACTATAAGGATGATAGCGAAAAACTCTACATTTTGATTTTCTTGAAATTGCATGAAAGATAGAGGAACTGGCCTGTACAAGGAGATTGCACTGAAAACTGAAGTTTAATAAGCACTTGAGGAGTAGATCAAACAGGTTACACTGGACTGTAAGCTCAAAAGTTTCTCAGGCATAATTTTGTTCTGTTATTCTTACCACTGGTATGGCTAAAATGAGTGTAGAAAAGCAACTCATTGTGGATGAGTTATGCCTCATCTGTTCTGCCTGACTGGCATCAATATTTTGGGGAAAACTAGCATTGGTTAACTGTTGACTTGATTCTCTTAGTGGCGCTTAAACATTGGTTGGATTACCTAGCAACTATGACAATGCTCCTGTCTGCTCTTTCTCAAATTTTCAATCTCCCTCCCTCTCTCTCTCTCAAAATAGTACTAATTCTTAATAAACAAATAGTACTTAAGGACTTTTAATAAAAAACAGAATTCCTTTATATTACTTCTCATCCTCAATGGATAAACCATTCTATTTATTCTGTAGGTATCTACAAATGTGCCTTAATTTGGGTTCCCCCAGAAGCAGACCTTGAATCCATGTGTCAAGTGCAAGTAGTTTAACTTAAGAAGTACACGGAACTCCACAAAGGAAATGTGAAAGGAACATGGGGAAGAAAAAGCAGCTAATATAGGGTGCATTGTTAAACCAGTTACTGTTAAGGGTAATAGAGGTTAATCCTGTAAGACAACTCTAAGAAATGGTATAAAATACATACCTCAGAACCATCCCACTTGCTGTTGGAGAGAGTGGGTATTTATACATCTTGTTCTATTGGGTAGTCATTGAAGTCTGCTCAAGTTAGGTGTTAACAGAGCAAATCACTGTTGATTTGCTCACAAAAGAATGGGCAGAGTGGGCTTCTAGAAAAAGCCATGAGGCAGAGATGCAGTAATTGGCACATGAAAGCCAGCTGAAAGACATGGAAATGATAAAGTCCAAAGGGCAAGACACTGAGAGTTTCTACTGTGATATAGTTATACAAAATGTGTTGATGTTGAATATTTTTCATAAGTTATTGATTTTTCTGCTCCCAAATTAAAGATTGAAATTATTTGAACCATAGCCCCAGTTCTTTTCTTACCACCAAATAATTAATCATTTTTCTACTGCTGCTTACCTTATAATATATCTTAAATAATGCACATTCTTATTTGTCTGCTAAAAATGTAATTTTGATTCCTCCCTATAAATCCTTTCCCTTACTTCTCCTCCATTTCTTTCACTTTCCAGGTCCTTTCTTTTGTTTGTCTTCTTTTATAATTTAATTTACCTTCCTACATGTATCACTACATTTTATGATTATATGCTCATGTATAATAAATTAAGTCCTAAACTGTATGCTTCTAGAGGTTATACATTGAAAATTAATAAATAATACCATCAAATCTATGGAATCTCATTCCAAATAGCATCTAATATAGAGTCTTCTTGAAGCTCTATAAGCATCTATTTTATCAAAAATGTGCATTTTCCATTGGGATCACATAAACTAAACATTAAAATTGCCTAGCAAATTATCCTATTAAATTCAAACATTGAATCTAGAACTTGCCCATTTTTCTTCAGATTCACTTTGAAGTCAAATCTAAGACCCAGGTATATAACATATGTGGAATCAATTTGTACCCATCATATAAAGTTAATACATTCTTGTGTGTGTATGTGTGCATTTTCAACCAATATGAGGAGGATCTAGAAGATGCCTCATGTGAAATAATCATTCCTTATAGGTACTATGATATTTTCTAATACAAAAGTTGTGAAGATGTGAAGAATCAAATAAATATCTGTGTGAGGAACAAAAAGAAAACAAAGATCTCCAAGGGATAAAGGATCAAGAACTAAGGAGATATTGAGGTAGATTGTTAAGGAAGAAGAACCAAAGGAAAAGCCTGATACCATGAATCTGCAGTAGACACTCAGAAAGGAAAAGGTAAGCTTGAAAGAGTAACAGCACTAATAATGATATGGATTATATTTATCTGCCTATATTGAACCTTACATTGCACCAGCCACTACGGTTACAAACTGTTCTTATTTGCATTCTACATTTGAGAAAAATGAAATAGAGAAAAATCTCCAAGGTCCACATTATAGTTAAGTAAAGAACTTTAAATCTATTTGTTTCAGATCCTACACATAAGCATTGCACCCAAATTCATGCTATTCAAACTCCTTAAAATCAAAATGCAATAATGCAACAGGACACAGCTTCAGTTGCTTGTGAAGAGTTATATTATTAGTTCCTCTTTCATAGAGCATGGAGATGATAAGGCAGAACAGGGAATGATTTGGTTCAGATACTAAAATGACCAACATGTCCGCGATGAAACCAACTTATACAGGGCAGCCTCTGCAGTTAAGTCTTATAAGAAGGAGTTGGAGAATCTCAGATTATAGATTCCTACAGGAGCTTAATGAGAGATTTAAAGCTCTTTTCTTGTGAGTGTTGAAAGGGGAGGAGTAAATCGTCAGGCTCAGGTTTAAAATAGAAGGTCCGCTGAGCCTCTTCAAGTCGTGCTTGTATACGCTTTATTCTCAGTGCTCCGTGATTATTTCTTCCCATAAGAAGCTTAATCTGATTAAATGAACATATGTAACTTATTATTTTCACTTAACAGTAATATATCTATGTATTATTCTTTTCTCTTAACAGCGATATGTCTGCAAGCCCCTTGCTTTAAATCGGTGGCTGTGAAAACAATTAAATACAATTCTGTGGTTAGAGGCTTTTTCTCACATTGCACTTCTTGTCATTATAAACTTCCTCAGCAAAGCCTGAAATGAAAACCATTTTACTTGCTGAATAGTCATAAGGTTAATATGAAAAATAAAAAAACAAAAACTAACTAGGATTTGTGTATGTGTATTATTTTATATGCTTATTTTTTCACTAAAAATGTATTTCCAGATTGAAGATGGGAGAGTATTGAAAAAAATAGTTTTGGAAAACACAAACTTAGTAATTCTACAGAAATCAATATTCCTCAAAGTTGATGAAAGAATACAATAATCACTGTAGATATTCACTAAATAATGTTCACTTTAATAATTCACTAGTCATTTCGAGGTACACACCCCATGCTGTGTGTCTCTAATTTGAGGTAAAATATTTTTTTTATTTTTTACTTTTAAAATATTTTTATTGATGCATCATCACATGCATACAGTCCATACATAGTATACAACTAATGGCTCACAATATCATCACATAGTTGTGTATTCATCAGCATGTTTGTTTTTTAAGAATATTTATATCACTCCAGAAAAATAAATAAAAAGAAAAAAACCTCATACCTCCCATACCCCTTACCCTTCCCTCTCCTTGACCACTAGTATTTCCATCTACCCAATTTATTTTACCCTTTATCTTCCCTACTATTTATTTATTTATTTATATCCATATATTTTATTCACCTGCCCATACCCTGGTTAAAAGATGCATCAGACACAAGATTTTCAAAATCACACAGTCACATTGTAAAAGGTATACTTTTATACAATCATATACAAGAATCAAGTCTACTGGAACACTTCATTAATATTTTTTGAGCCAATAACCGAGTAGACCAAAGATACACTCAGGGAATTTTTTGATTAGCTGACATTGAAACAATTTTCACCCTTCTTTTCTTTCTCTCTCCCTTCCTTCTTTCCTCTCTTCCTTTCTTTCTTTCCTCCTTTCTCCTTTCCTTCCTTCTTCCCTCCCTCCTTCACTCATTTGCTTTCTTGCTTCCTTGCTTCTTTTCTTTATCAGAGAATATTCTGATCTAGATTATTACACACATTAATCACTGAACAGCTTATATGTAGAAGACCTAACTTCCATGTATTGCTGCTGGAAGTCGTTATTATTTTGTAGGTCTAGTCATTGAGAGGCTCTGTGACTTATATCTCCACAACATTTTGGCTATGTATTTCTTTAGGTAAAACAATTTAATGAGTAAGTGTTGTTCAGAGAGTGTATATGAAATATTTCACTTGGGAAACTTTGAGGATGGTGAATATGCTTTTATAATTTTCATGTGTATCCCCTATGGAAAACATACCAATCTCTCCTTCTACTAAATTTCTTGAATACTGAGTTTAGCATTAATATTTAAGCACTGCTGCTTACTGTTTGCTTGATTTTTGAGCAGTTCATCCATTGCAAGTTAATAATTAAAGGGAATAAACTTGCCCCTTAAAATATCCTGATTTAAACTTAATGAAATGGCTTCAACAACTACAAAATAATATGATCTCTTTTTGCCCATTTCTAAATATATTTATTTATCTATCTATGTATCTATCAACTATCTATCTATATCAGTAATCTACAGATAACTAGTATGGTTATATATAAGACAAAATGTATACAAATATGCAAAACAGTGACATTGAGTATGTTTGGAAAGAATTCAGATTAAGCAAATTGATTAGTTGAAAAGTGACAAATGTGAAGGAAGTATTTTAAACTGGCAGTAAATATTTGCATAGATTCTGGGCTTATTTCTTTCAGGACATTTATCCTTTCCTATAATTTTGGGAAATAGAACCACTATTCCAGAGGGAAAATGTATGGGCAATAACAAAAGTCACCTATTTGTATAAGAAATCAATAAATTTAACATTCAGGATGGTGAATGACAATCTTGAGGAATATTATGTATTATTAGTACAGGTAACTAATTCTTAATGAGGAACTCATCAGCAACTCCACAATTGTTAGATTTGATGGATTTTCCACCAATCTTGTGAAAGGTTAAAATAAATGACCTCTGATGCAGGACTTTTCATTCTGTCCATCATTTTTTACTATTGCTCTGGGTTGGAAAATACAGTAATTATGAGATTTAATCTAGAGAAAGTGCACAAGGCTTGCAGGATTTTTATATTTTACAGGATTATTATATTTAATTAGATATAGATGTTAATAAATACATCACTGGCTTTTGAGTTTCTGATATGAAATTTCCATCCTCTATATATCTTATTAGAATATGGTTTAGTCATTATACTTCTTATAAAATATTGGTAAAGTTAGGGACGGATGTGTCAACATATGAAATATGTAGGTTAATTCAGAACATTAAGATAAACAAAAAGAAAAATGACATTTTGGTGATTCCCATAGCAACTATAGAATTGTACAATGTAACACATTCACTATTCTGAAGGGAACATTTTTATTTTAACAAGAGATACATTGTTAAAAATATTTTAATTAAGGACATTTTTAAAAACCAGATAAGAGATCTAGCTATTTATTAGGATGAAATACAAGTCACAATTCTCAAAAAAAAGGTTATTTGAATTTAAGTGAAACAATGGTGCACTTAATTTTAAACAGTATTAAACTTAGTCATATTTTAAAATGCAGAATGAAGTTTTTCTTTTTTGTTTTCTATTTCTGTTAGCGTGCAAGTTTATATAATTCAGAGGGAACACGATGGTCAGTGTGGAAAATTTTAGAAGTGTAATCACTTCATGAAGTCCTACAATTTTTCTGGTCAGTACAAGGGAATAATTGCTTCATTTGTGTGTGTGTGTGTGTGTGTGTGTGTGTGTGTGTGTGTGTGTGTACTATGGGGGAGTGTGGCAAATGAAAAACAAATATTAATTACATTTACATTTTTTCAAGTTACCCTTGGAGAAGACCCAAGAAGCCATGTGCAAAGCAATGAGGGAAAGATGGTCGCAAGAGATAAAAAGGTGTTCTAACCCTTGATTTTTAAAAGTATGACATCTAAGTCCAGAGATGAGGAATCACATATCCAAGGTCATCTCTTTGTTTGTTTGTTTTCAGAGTAAAACACAGCAGCACTTTATTAACAACCTTGATAAGGTCACAAGGAAATACTCATAAATCTAAATGTGCCTTAGGCAGCAGAAAATGAATTCTATCAATGGTAGGATCCCAATGTTCCTATCTCATGGCAGTTCAGTGAGACTGTGACTTGTAAGCAAGGAAAGACAAGAGTGATATTTACACTATAAATTGATTAAAATAGGTCATTACTTTGATAAGGGTGAATGAATGTTCATATGCATTACTAGAAAAGGAGCTGTTTGAGTACCTATTAATTGACCCAACAGCCATATTAGGGGTTAATACTGTCTTTTACTGAACTGTGGTGTTGATTTCCTCTTGATTTAAGAAGTCCATGTTAATTTTTGAATAAGATGTGAGATAAGGTTCTTTTTTCATTCTTTTGGATATGGATATCCAGTTTTCCAAGCACCATTTGTTGAAGAGGTTGCCCTCTCCCAGTTGAGTAGACTTGACCTCCTTATCAAAGATCAATTGGCTATAGATGAGAGGGACCACCCTGAACACTCAAACTTTCATTCCATTGGTCAGTAAATATATCTTTATGTCAGTATCATGCTCTTTTGACCAATGTAGCATTGTAATATGCTTTGAATTCAGGTAGTGTGAGACCTCACATTCATTTTTCTTTCTCAAGATATTTTTGGCTATTCGGGTCACCCTGACTTTCCTAAAAAAATTTGGTTATGTTTTTTTCTATTTCTGCAAAATAAGTTGTTAGGATTTTGATTGGTATTGCATTGACTCTATAAATCAATTTGGGTATAATTGACATGTTAATTATATTAATCCTCCAATTCATGAACACAGTATGTCTTTTCATTTATTTAGGTCTTCCTTGATTTCTTTTAGCAAGGTCATCTATTTTTTTCATTGTTTGTTTTTGCTCCCCAAATAGAAACTGCCATTCAATCCTGATGGGCAGTTTCATTTATACCATGTTTTAAAAATTTATTCACCAAACATGTATTGAGCCCCTTTCTCAGAGCAATGTGCATAACAAATTAGAGACTAACATTATATTTGTCCCATGTGCTGAATCTGGCATAGGGAACAGATTTCAATGAGAATGTCATCACATCATCATATGGGTGACTAATATTGAAATGGGAAAGAACAAAGTACTATAGAAAAATATTCTGGGGAAACATAAGCAAGTCTAAGGGGCTCAGGAAAGCTTTTATTGATGAAGAACCTGGTATGTTGTTTTTAATATTCATTTTATAGGTTAAATTTATGCACATGACTTCTGGTGGGGGGGAAGCAATGGCAATACCTGAGCCTGTAAAATGTTATAGGAAACACTGGTATTAGACAGATGGCAAAGCTTCCTCTCTGGTGGCTTACTGAAAAACTGTTTTGTCAATTCATTTCTGTAATCTTTATTTTTAGATCCTGGAAAAGAAGCAGTGATATATATAGTGAGAAATAGGCCTGACCCACAAATTTAATGAGTCTTTGGTTAATGAATGCCACCTGTCTTATGGGCTGTTGTCCAATATAAATTTGGAGGTAGAAGTTAAATTAGAAATATTTTTGCAAAGGTCTAATTAAAAAGGAAATAAACAGAAAATAACTTTTTTAAACCCACAACTGTATGGTCTCATATTAACTGAGGCTCAACAAAATAAGATAGTGAAAAAAAGTTAGGTCTGAATTGCTCAGCAATTGAAGACATAACCTAGAAAGCAAGTGCACAGCTGTTACTAGAGTGATTATACAAAACCTGGAGTTCTTTCCAGGTTAAATGAGCTTGAAAGGAGAAGAGAAAGTCTCCCACATGAGAGGCTTCAATTTCCCTGTGATTTCCCACTCAGTAGCCAGGTGGCACTGAGAGTTTATGAACAGGAGAGGGATAAAGATCATGATTTGGTCACACAGTATCAGGTAAACTCTCTCGGTAAATGAAACTGTAGTTAGTGAAGGACCAGAAAATCAACTAGTTGGTGTAAGAAATGACACCAAGAAAAGTGTTTCTGTGCTGGCTGCCAACCAGGGTCCTCTCACTGCTGCAATGGCTTCCTGCATTTCTGCCCACATGGCCCTCTCTATTTTCAATCAAACAATGGCAATTGCAATAACTGTCCCCTCTATGCTTCAAACCTCTCCCTCTTCCTCTGAGTCTCCCCGACTTCCTCCTCTGCCTCTGATTTTAAGGTTTATGTGATTATATTAAGCCCACCCAGAACCCACCCAAATAACACAATATAATCCTTGCTTTCAAGAGGACTTGATTAGTAGCATTAATTACATCTGCCAATGTAGCACACACTACATCTGCTTTAGTGTATAAATAACATGTTCACAGATGTTATAGCTCATCATATTCACAGTCCCATAGACCAGGGCAAGAATATTTTTATGCATTGTTTGTAATAATAAAAAAATTGGAAATAAAATAAAATGCTTTTAAATGGGCAATAGTTAAGTTCAAATTTATTTACATTTAAATTTGCATTCGTAAATTGAGTGGTAGTATAAAACATAAGATTAATCTACATATGTTGATACAGAATGATTTACATGTGTTGATGCAGAATGATCAATAAAGATGGCTTATTTTTCCTGTGGAGTAGGGGGAAAAATCTTATATGAACATGTAGGGTGCAAGAGCTGAAATGACAGAAGGCCTTAGCTATGCAGATATTTATTTTTTTTCAGAAATGACTTGAAAACACATAATTTTTATTAAAATAAAAATACATGCAAGGTGGGGCACAGTGGCTGAGAAGGCTGAGTTCTTGCCTGCTACGGTGGAGACCCAGGTTCGATTTTTGGTGCCTGCCCATGCAAAAAAACACCGCTTTGCCCTCCTACCTACAGCTCTCAACATCATCTTTTTTATTTCCCTCAAATTAATCACTATTATTTATTTGTTACATAAGGAAAATAGGTACTATTTTGATATGCAGAACTATTTTGGATATGTTATATATGTTTTACATAAATAATACAGTCAAGAATAACTTGTTTTGAAATTTGCCTTTTCTTTTAATATTTCCTGGATCTCATTCTGTATCAATGTATGTAGATCAATCTTATGCTTTATATCACCACATAATTTACAAATGCAAATTTAAATGTAATATAAGTGTAAATAAATTTAAAATTAACTGTTGCCCATTTAAGAGCATTTGATTTTATTTCCATTTTTTTTATTGTTACAAACAATGCATAAATGAGTCCTGGGTACATTTCTTAAGGCTCATGTGAAAATATTTCCATCTAGAAGAAATTATGAATAAAATGGAATACATGTTAAATACAAATCTCCAAAATTCTTTGCCAATTCACATCCTAGTAAGAGTATGTGACATTCTCCATTTCCTCACCAACACTTTCTGTTACTATTCTTTGTGATGTTTATTAGTTGAGACTGAAAAAATAATCTTGTTTATTTTACATTTAAACATTTCTATGTGTCTTAACAATGCAAATATCCTTTGTATTTTTTCCACTGAAAGATCTGTTTCTTGAGAACTTGTAGAAGATTGTTTTATACTTTTGTTTATAATGATTTTTGTTATCTAGTTTGCACGTGTGTATGTTCATATTCAGTGTGTGTCTTAATTTGGTTATTTTTTGCCTCTATTTGGTGTTCACATTTTACACTTTGTTTAATAAGGCCTTGCTAGGGTAAAACATGATCATACTACATTCTCTTCTATCCTCTCTCTCTTTATATATATATATAAAGAGATATATACACAAACATGCACATTCACCAACACACTATCTTTATTTTTTCTAAATGTTTAAACAGTTTTTTCAACAGCTTTCAGTTTTCATTCTAATGTTTCCCCATATTCCTTTATATTCTGCTTCTTTATCTATGCAACTCAGCTTGTGACCTCTTATTTTGTGATGATGTACCTACTACAGTGTCAATGTTTGATTTGCTATAACTGTAAAACATCTTAATAATTGGTAACAAATGTCCACTTTTTTGTAGTTTTTTTTCCAAAATTCCCTCACAGTTTTTTAATCAATACTTTCATATTAATTATTAATTCATATTATCGAGTTTCTTTAGAAACATTGAGGGCATTTTGCTTGGGATTGCATCAATTTTCTTGATTAATTTTAATACAGTTGGCATAACCACTGAGTTTTTCTCATCCACAAATAATCTTCAATTATTCAAGACTTGATTATGAACTTCAGATGGTGTTATAGTTACCTCTATAAAAATCCAATCTATATGCCATTTCTTGACTTTTATACATTTTGTCATTCTTTTGTGACACAATCATATTCATCAGGATTTCTTATAGTATTTTATTATATTTCTTTGTGCCAAATTTGCAGGGGAAAGATGAGGACCAGATACCATGACTGTTCCTTGATTGTTTCTGCAGCAAGCAGCAAGGCGAATCTTCCAGATAAAAGTGCTTCTAATTGCTCTGAATTTGAAAGCCATCATATAATTTGAACCCTATCTCTATAAAAAAAAAACTATGGTTCATGCTTAGCATTACCATCTGAAAGAAAACATTCTTATCACAAATACCTACCCCAAAAGGTACAAAATGCTGAAGCCCCTCATTTGACAGTGCCCCTTAACTCAACAACATATTTTTGTTTTGAGGACCCACCAGTTCTTTATTGTGGCAAACTCAGATTTTGCAGCATTACACTTTTTATATAAATTTTGGGCTACTTTGACTTCTCTCCTTTCTCAACTTCTTACAATATTGATCCTCCACTGATTATCTCTTTTCATTACATTCCATGGCTTGGATTTATATATATGTTCATGTACTTTCTATTGTACTGAATTTATTTTACTGAATTTGTGGTAAATGAGGGAGGTTATGACACAGTCTACCTCTTGAAAAGGGAACTAGAATCAATTTGTAATAGTATAAAAATAGGCATCATTCCAATGACTTCAGGCAATTAGGTGAAAAAGAAAAGCTTAAATATTTGTATTAACTCAGAAATATTTCATTTTATCTATAATATGATAGGGAAATATACTCTTATTACCCGTCATGGTTTTTAAATTATATTTAATATTCTCAGTTCATAATTAATTTTTCCTTAAATGGTATTTGAAATCCATTAAATTATATAAACTGTTCCAACTTGCAAATAGGGATCAGTATTTCTGTCTTTTTAAAATTATGCATTGAATGAATTCAAACCACTATGTTAACCAGTATTAAGTAGAAGTGCATTAAAAATAAATTAAAACTTATGACATTTCATTAGAGATTGAGTTACCAGAAGTTACTAAAATAAATTTAGATTCTAAAATTAAATGCATTTGAAAATTTTAAGAGTATATAATCATTTTTATCATATAAAACCATAATAAATCCTCACCATTATATACAGGTTATATTTGCATCTTAAGTTAGGAGCTTTATGTACACAAAAATCCTTTTGTTCATATTATCTCTCAGTTATAAAATGTAAAAGGTGACAACCATTCTTTCTGGGAAGAAGTGTCAGGCTGCCTGTTTCTATTACAAGGGCTAAAGAGTAAAACAAAGAACAACTTTATTTTTTCCACAAATCAAAATATTTTTCTGAATATCTTCTAATAAGCTGGTGATACTACCAAATTTGAAGTAAGAAAATGAGACTTTTTCCTTTTTGGCATATTAGTTAGGACTTTTCATTTCCCTTGTTTTCTTTAACATCTCATGGGATGGAGATATGAAATGGTTTAAGAACACACATAAAAACATAGACAAGAAAAATATTGAATTAGGAATTTATTTTATCCTAAAATGCACCATTTTTAAAGTCTAAACTATAGATAAACATTGCATTCAATGTACTTATTTAATTACTTTTCCCTGAAAATAGTGTATTAAATTAATTAGATATATTACATATGATATTATTTTAGGATTGAAATAAACAATCAGTAAAGTAAAAAAAAATCAAGATTTTAAGCATATATATGTAAATTACAAATTATGAATAGCTGTTCAATTTCTCTACGTGTCCTAGAAACCAGAGGAAAGGAGAAGAAGTTATCACTGGATGATTCTCATTTCCAGACTTATGAGTTCAAACTAGTTGTTTGAGCAAAACAAAGCTTTTTATCCTCATTCTGAGTTTTGAAATAAGATTCTCTCTTGAGATTTTAAGTGGGTAAGCTGCTGTGAGCACCACCACATTTCAACAATCCCACATCAGGTTCAATAATGAATAGGTGTTCACGGCATGCTTTTCAGCCAACCCAGTGGGATGTGAGTGGCAGGACAGTGCATTGGTTAGGAGCATTTACTCTGGATCCAGGTCTGTTGGGTTTGAAGCATAACTCTGTCACTTATATCTCCATGACTTTGGACATTTTTTCAACATCTTATGTTTCAGCCATAATCTTTAAAATGGGGAAATGAAGAGCCTGATCTCAGGTTTTTGTGAGGATTAAATGAGTTGTACTGTTTGAAAAGCTCTTTGAACAGTACATAACCTATAGAAAAGGCAAGCCAATATTTGCCAAATAACTAAATTGAATGTATTAATTTAAAGAGTTAGTATAACCATATTCAATACAAGAGACCATTTAAATTGTGTAGCCTTCAGTGTCCTTCCATAAATACAGTTGTGAGGAAAACAAAATACAGTTTAAAGGCAGCCAATAGGATTCCTAGAAGACACAGCCATCATTGTTTAAGAATAAATCATGCTTGTCTACTTTCAGAGGATGTGAAAGCTTAAGGATACTGACTGGTTAAAGACTAAAGCTAAAAATACATCCAAACAGCTATTACAAAGTGTTCTAAAACATACAGGATATGAAAAGTTAGAGAGCTAGCAAGGGCTACATAGAAATAAGGTGCTAAAATTTGTAGGAAAAAATCCTCATAAATTTATATTCCATTATACTGATTTGCTTTTCATAACATTTATCATTACCTGAAATAATATTATATGTTTGTATAATTGGTTTGTTATTCTGCACTACAATGTAACTTTCTTTAGAGTAGAAATTGAACCTGTTTTTTTCAACAGTGTATCTCAAACTCCAGTGCAGAGTTGTGCATGGTATAGGTATTCAATATTTATTTTAGAATATTTAGATGTGACTGAAGCCCATGAAAGATTACCCATGAGATCTTTCTAATTGTGAGTTGATTCTTGAGGCCTTTTAAGAGTAAGGATATCTAAGATTCAATGTCAAATTATTCTCACCAATGAGTTGAAATTAACAACCCCTGTCCACGGTCACACACATTCAGATGATCTTTGTTTGGGGAGCAAATGGGCATTGGCGGTGTTGAGCTAGATGCATCAAAATGGTGAAAGAGACAGCATGTGCATGATGAACTACATATATTGAGCAAAAGCAGGGACTTAGAGCAGGCAGTGTCCTTAATGAAGAAGCCCCAGCATTCACAGAAAACTTGGAATTTTGGTTTTCTTATTGAACATTTTGACATTTTAACCAGTATGATTTCCATGCACATGTATGAGGTATGTCCAGTTATTATTTGTACATAAGAGAACATGTTGAGAATGTATGCTTCATAGCACTGTTAAAAGGAATGAATGGGTTGGTGTACTATAGCATAAAAAGTACTATAGGCTAAAATGCTGTCCTGTCATCATTATTCAAATAAAATTATCACAGCTGGGTTTTCTATTCTTTGAGTTGTTGAGAGAAAGTAAGATATTTATACTTCCAATAGGAAGTAGTAAGTCAGAAAGAAATTCTCTTAGTGGATACATAATTCATCAAGAATGGCTATTTAAACTCTCCTAAAATTAGGACAAACTCACTGGGGGCTTCCGTCAGGGCTTAGAGTAGACTTAATTTCCCAGGGACCAAGTTAGAGTAGATATGACCCGTACACAGAATAACCAATGGCTGTGCTATCAGAATGAGAGCCCTACTCTTACAGGAAGTGGGGAAGTTAACATTCCAGGGTGGCAGGCTGGAGGGTAAAAGGCACTAAGAGTAGAATATAATTATAGGTGTCTGCAGAAGAAAATATGATAAATAGATAATATAGCAGAGTTTACACATATCGGGGCAAGAGGTTCTGGACAGAATTGGTAAGTATATAAGATTATGAGAAGCTGGTGTCCTTGTGATACAGAGTTCAACATCTTTACTATGCTAGATTACAGTAAAACAAAGGCTCTATGGAGGGAGAATGAATTGTGCTTGTCCTTGAAGGCTGAATAGGTTACTGATGGACAGAGAAGTAAAGAGAGTTAATGTAATCAAGTTCTGAAAAACAATTAATGGTGATTCTTTGGATTTGTAATAAAAAGAAATCTGGTACTATACTTGCTTCCTACAAAATAGTGCATA
Organism: Tamandua tetradactyla; assembly: GCF_023851605.1. Classification (NCBI taxonomy): domain Eukaryota; kingdom Metazoa; phylum Chordata; class Mammalia; order Pilosa; family Myrmecophagidae; genus Tamandua; species Tamandua tetradactyla. The sequence goes on from NW_027518261.1 coordinate 50,948, forward strand.
TTATCCACATATGAAGATTTAATTAACAATTAAATACAATTTATTTATCATCAGTTTATATCAATAATTATCAGTCATTAAAAATTGAATATTTTATTGTATATATTTTTGGGAATTAATAGATTATTAATTTTATAGTTACTCCATAGCATGCCAAAAATGTCATGGCTCAAAAAAATTCTTAGTAAACCCCAAATAAAAACATAAATTTTCAGTTGGGTTTGTGAACTAAAAGTTTCAAGAATCTCCAAAAGAATGAACAGAACTTCCTATTGTTCTTTGCATTGTTTTTTAAGCATATGTTGTGCTGATTTCATTTCCTTCTGATAGTTGGGTAGCATTTGAATCATTGAAATAAAAGAGCCACATCTAGTGATAGAAATTTCTGAGAGATTCAGGAAGACAACACTGTATTAGCTAAATTACAGGGATTCTTCCTCTTCTTCTTTTTTTTTGCATTTTGTGTGTGTGTGTATGATTTTTGTTTTTTACTCATTGCAATAACCAGGGAACTTTATTCTCCCTAGAACTATAAGTCATAGAATCTTGGTCCATAAATAGGAATATTAAGAATATCTTAACTGTAATGAGCAGTAATTCAGTTCTATGAAATAAAATTCACTGGGATCTATGGAATACCATGACAGTTTAATTTCTCTAATTTATTACATTCCTTCACAATTTCTCTTAAAGATTTCATAAACTCACAATGAAAAGCATCACTTAAAATCAGACTTCAATTGTGGCAAATATAACCAGGCCTGGCTTTTTCTGGGCACTATATGATTAGCAAGGGCGTTAAGTAATGTGAAAGGCACCCATGGACAAGGGAGAAGTAAGCCCCAGGAAGTTCTCTCCTGCTGTAAGATCACGCCCCTGGTGATTTTTCAGGATCATTTAACAAACCAACTCTCCATCACAACTGAGCTTAAGTTTTTAGCAGGGCAATTTTTGAACTTCAAACACTCATTTGACTTATTTTCTGGTCAGTAAGATAATTTTGCATTGTTTCATGACAAAAACAGTTATATTTGCTTTATATTAGAAAATAGTGACTCAAATTTTTATTCCTTAATGATTTTACTCATCACTTTGTTATGGTTTAGAAATCAAGATGCCATTTTCTTTTATTAACTTCATTTTGCTTAAGAGCCAAGAATGAGCTTTACTCAAAAGTTTAAAAAATGAGTATGTATATAAGGTTTAATGTTTAACAAACAGTGTGTTTTGCTCCAACAAACTGTAAATGACAAGGAAAGAAAATCACTTGGTGCAATTGAAAACTAAAAGATCCAATTTGAGTTTAGTGGATGTTAATATTAAGAGAAAATCATGTAGCTCACCCATCTGCTTGGTAGGTTTCAAAAGTGCATTCAGCATGTCTTTATCCAATAATAAAGTAAATGTGTTAAAATGATAACATTTGTCAATCTAGGTAAAAGGTATATAGTCATTGTTCTAAAATAATACAGCAAGGTACCCTAAAGCACTGCAGTATATTCTAAATTTCCAAAGGAAATACAGCAAAATTTATCTTTTGCATCCTGCATGAACTACTCACTTCAAGAATTTCCCTTCTTGAGCATGAAATCAAGTTACATTGCTTTGATGACATAATATATTTAACATGTTGAATTTCCCAAGGTTGCTGGGGTTAACAATAACAAAAGTAAAATGTCAAAAATTGATATGGAGTGCAGGCAATGGTGGCTCCGTGGTAGAGTTCTCGCCTGCCATGCCAGAGACCCGGGTTCGGGTTCGGTTCTGGTGCCTGTTCATGTGAAAAAAGAAAAAAAAATCTGTGCAGAAGACTACATGAAGTTGGTGGTATCTAATCTGATTAGGGATTTGAGAATTTGTTTTGTGCCCATTAGGCATGCACATATCATTAGGAAGACATTGTGGGTTTAAAAAGTAAAATAGAAGTGTTATCTTTTCTTTCCATACATATTTTTTTCAAATGACCATTAGATATTAGAATATGCTCATTTGGGCATTTGAACATAAGTATTTTATGGATTTCTTAGGTATTTCTTTTTGATTGCTATGTGATGAAATGTTACTGAGACTCAAATGTTCTGTGAAAACTAGAATGTGAGTGAATCTCTCATATATAGTGCTTCTTTGTACTATTCTTACAAATTTTGCATAAGACTAATTAACAAATAAAACAATATTTTTTAAAAATGAAAGGTATTTACTGAGCTTTCATAGAATTAGTTTGGGAATGGTTACTTTCAGTCTTACTTTGCTATGGGTTTTTATCATTTATGGATATTGATTTTTGGCAAATGATTTAATTTTTTTCTGATAATGTGGTGATTTATTTTGGTTGATTTTCAAATTCTGAGCCTAAAATAAATGAGAATATCATGAGAGTGATCAGTGTGTCTCCTTATACAATAGTACATAAAGCATATTTATGAGGTGAATACAATGCAATAGAGTTCAACTTTCATTTAATCTTAAGCAGTTGTAAGTACATCTGATATTACACATAAATGTGATTTAATAAGTGAAATAAATAGATTAATCATGGATGTGGAGATATTTAAATCTTTCAATTACATATACAAAAATTTCATGATATATAGCTTCCTTATTAAAGTTGAATAATTACTTTGTTTACAGGTAGGTAAACATGTACATTACATGAATGCACCCTACATGAATAGCAAGTACATGTATTCATGGACACTACATAAATAATAAGCTATTTGGTGTCTGAGTTTTAAGCTTGGATTTTAGAGATTTATCCATTTTTTATTTAGTAAAAATTATACTGCACAAACTCAATCTATTTTAATATGAACAGTTACCAAGTTTCAGCCTCCAGTTTAACAGATATGGCAGCCAGTCCTAAATGAGATTATATGAATATTGGCTGGCTTATAGAAATGAACTTAGACTTTCATTGCTACAAGACTGAGGATTCCAGATGGCTAGTTTTTGTTTTGTCTACTTTTTTTTTAAGGTTTAGATTTTTAGACTTGAGGTTAGAATTGGCAGTCTAGTTGTGTCTCGTGTGGTATTGCTCAGCACGAAAATGAGCACATTTCTTTAAAAAATGTTTATTTTACACTTAATTCTCTAAAAAGTTTCAAAATACAGATAATATTGATTCTGTTGGTTGACACTAGAAAATAATATATATTGCTCATTTTGAAGATAGAAGCAGATATTGCTCTTCCTTTTCATTCTTCTTTTCATTGTTTAATTTACAGAAAACTATGCTCTTTAGTTTAATGTTTCATTACCTGCTAGATGGAAGCTGTAATGTATCTTCTAAGTGTATCATTGATAATCTAGTCCATCAATAATTTATTGTATTTTGGGGTCACGTAGAGATAGTGCTTTGTAAATTCCCAGGAACATTTGCTTACCTCCTGACTCCATTAATTATACAATAAGATTTCAAAATTGAATTTACTTGAGATTTTGGCTTTATAAAGTGAAAATTAAGTTATTTAAAAGCATGGTTTCAATAGTTCTCAAATAAAATAAAATTACTAATCTTGGAGTGATACTAAAATGCCACCCTGACTAATGGGGATATGACATCCTATGTTCTTTACATTTTATCTGTCCATAACTCTATTGATACCATGTACTTCAGCTATCTGTTTGTCTGGTTCTAAACAGCACAGAGTCAACTGAATTCTGTTGTAAACAGAGCGAATTCCTACTAATTTTAGAGTATTGGGGACATTGAATGCAATGGCAATAAAACGTGCACTGAATAGATAAGAAAGATCAAGATTCTATTTTATTAACCACTTATTCATGGAAGTTTCACATATTTGGAATAAATTGCAAGACTTTTTTTTTTTAAATGTTAGTTGACCTAGATTGCAACAGTTTATTTAAATTGCAAAATGTGGTATATATACAGAGAGATAGATTATTGAAATAAAGTTTTGAAAAAGGTGCAAGAAATTTTAAACATACTGTCAAATGTCCCTCAATGGAAATAGAATCAAATTGCATTTCTGCCAGCAGTGTATAGAAGTGCCCATGTCATAAAAACATGTATACTACTTTACACAAATTTCACTTCTAGGAATGCATACTTAGGAATGATGTATGGCCATAAAAGTTTCCTGTTTTAGGATGTCCTTTGCTGTGTTTTATATAGTGATAAAAAATTGGAATTAGCTTAACTGTCCAAATGTATGGCATTATTTAAATAAATTCTGAGGCATCCATGAAATCTCATATGTGAGATTTAAAAAAATAATGTTTTTACCCCCACCTCATTTAATTTAGTGTTCATTGATACACTGCATGGCCTATAGAAGTTAATCAATTCTTTTATGAATTAATATAAAGCAAAAATATTCCCCACTTTTTGTCTCCTTTATTTATTTATTGTATAGAATAAAAAACTGGATCATTTTCATGTGGTGAATAGATATACATGTTTTTTTTGCATGCACAGGCACTGGGAATTGAACCCTCATCTCTGGTGTGGTGAATGAATATATTCTTAAGACAAAATAGCATAAAGATATAATCACATTACTAGACATTGTTGGCAAACACGGGTCTAGAACCATTTATACATGTGGTTTTGAGCAAATAGCATCTCTTCAAAACTCAAAACTGAAAACAAAGGGAACCTTTCAAGTCTAAAAAAAATGACATAGTATCAGAGGAACTTCCAATGAAGATGGCTGAGTAGGAAGCCACAGGACTCACTCCTCATGTAAATTAGCTAGCAGACAAGAAGGAACTATGTGAAGCATATGTTTTAAGAATCTAGAAGCCAGGGAAGAAATAGGCAGAGGCCAGGGAAGAAGAGGAGAAAGAGGCTGAAAGACTGCAAAAAAGAACTGTCAATAGCTTGCACCATGGTAACTGCTTGTGCCCACTGTCAATGTGGGCCACCTTGGAATCTGGTCCCTGGCTAACTTTTGTGAATGGAGATGTTGTAAAATACTTCTTCTCCAAGAAGTGGTCGAGTAGGGGACACAGTCAAGCAGTGATGACAGCTTTTGATTGGCAAATTTGGATTGCAAAGTACTGGCTCTGTGATGTGGTTTTATTTTATTTTATTTTTTTGCATGGGCTGGCACTAGGAATCAAAATCAGGTCTCCAATATAGTGGGCAAGAACTCTGCCTGCTGAGCCACCATGGCCCACACTCTGTGATGCAGTTTTAGTTTGCTTCAGACAGGAATGGCTGTTGCCATTGTTTCAACCCAGCCCTCAGCAGGAATGTAGGAAATGGTGGTTCAAAGACACAGTGGCTCCCTGGAGCTACCAGGAACAGTTTGCTGAACATCTGCTGAGCAGGGCAGGAAAAAACACAGCTGCAGGGACTGGCTTTTGCCATCTTTCCTGACCCTCTCCTCAGGGCTCTTTGAAGCTAAATTGTGCCTCCATCATGAATCCCTTGCCTGGATTTACTGGGGAATACTAATTTGAGAAGGTCTTATCTGGGATGACTTTCCATCCAGAATTTTTCCTCCAGGTCCAAGCAGCTAAGAGGCAATGAAAGGAGTATAAAACAAACAAATGACTAAAAGCAGCTAGAGGCAACAAAAAGAGTGTAAAACACAAAACAAAACAAAACAAAACAAAGAAACTACAGAGGTTACAAAATCCAAATGAACCAACCAAAAAAAATAAATAAATAAAAACAGAACATGACAGGTCAATATTTCTAGAGAGGTAACAGGGAAATGGAAGCTTTCTCCTTGGGGTTAAATAATTACACAAATAATACAAACTTAAGCATTGCACCACATGTCCAGGGCAAGAATGACATGAAGAAGAACTGAAAAGAATTTGATCAGTTTGGCACAGGGAGTTCTAATGCTTAGAATAATTTGAACCAAATAATATAGAAGAACTCTAAAACAAAGCCATTCAACAGTATATAGACAAAAGAAAAACTGAAGTCCAGAGTGAACTCATCAAGATAGAAGGCAAGACATAAGCAAAAAAATTTACAACCATACTAAGGAAAAGGTTGGTATGGTCCAGTGGAAGGAAAAGAATTAAAATATCAGGACAGACATGGAATTTGGAAAAACTAATCAAAGATGCCTAAAAACATCTCCAAAATCAATTCAAGGAGATGAAGGAAAATATGTATAAAAATATAAAAGATATTAAGAAGAAGCTGTGTGAATATAAAGAAGAATTTGAAGGTATAAAAGAAACATTTAAAATGATGATAAAGAAAATCATAATAAAAGAGATTAAAATATACTAAAGACATATAGATTTGAACAGGTAGAAGAAAGAATCAGTGAACTAGAAGACAGGAAAAGTGAAATTTTATAGATAGAAGAACAGAAAGGGGGAAGTGGAAGAAGTTGAACAGGACCTTAGGTATTTGAATGGAAGCACAAAGTGTACAAGCATATTTGTCATGCCTATTCAAGAAGTAAGAGAAAGGAAAAATGGGGCAGAAAAAAGAACATAAAATAATAATAGCTAAAATGTCCTAACTCTTATGTGAGACATAAATATAGACATAAAAAAAGCACTATGTACTCCAACACATTAAATCCTAATAAAACTATGAAACACACGTTAGTCAGAATTTCAAATGCCAAGGATAACGAGTGAATTTTGAAAGCAGCAAAGGGTGCAAAAGAAAAGTAATTTATCACATACAAGGGAAGCACAATAAAGGTACATTTTGATTTCCCATGGAGATGAGAGGCAGCAGTATGATGTATTTACAATACTGAAAAAGGAAAACTGCCATCCAATAATTCTTTATCCAAAAATCTGTCTTTCAAAAATGAGGGAGAATTTAAAACATTCACAAACAGAAACTGAGAGAGTTTGTCAATAAGACACCTGCCCTACAAGAAACAGTAAATCTGTAAGATGAAAGCAAAAGCTAGGAGAGAGTGGTTAGGAGGAGAGTATAGAAATGAAGACAATCAGAAAGTGTAACTAAAAGAGAAAAAAATAAGAGCTGGCATACAACAACAGGATAAAATGGTTGAAGTAATTACTTCCTTTACTGTAATAATATTCAGTATCAAGAAATTAAATTCCCCAGTCAAAAGACACAGATGGGCAGAATGGATAAAAATTATGATCCATCTACATGCTGTCTACAACAGACTCATCTTAAACCCAATGACACAATTGGTTAAAAGTGAAAGATATGAAAAAGATACTCCAAGTAATAGTAACTGTGCCAGTTTGAATCTATTGTGTACCCCAGAAAAGCTATGTTCTTTAATCCTCATTCAGTACTGCATGGTGGTATCTTTTTTATTGTTTCCATGGAGATGTGACTCACTCAATTGTGGGTGGTAACCTCTGATTAGGTGGTTTCTATGGAGATGTGTCTCCATCCATTCAAGATAGAGTTGCTTCCTGGAGCCCTTTAAGAGGGAACACTTTTGGAAAAAGCTTTAGAGTCACTGGAACCAACAGAGCCAAAAGAACAGACAGAGGCCTAGGGAAGCAGTTGAATATTCCTGGAGAGAAAGGTAGATGACATTGTCATGTGTCTTTCTGGATGATATAGAAACCCTGAACAACACTGGTCTTCTTGAACCAAGGTATTTTTCTGTGGATGCATTAATTTGGATACTTCCACAGCCTTAGAACTGTAAACTAGCAATTTAATAAATCCCCCTTTTTAAAAGCCATTTGATTTCTGGTATGTCACATTTTGGTAGCTTACAAACTAAAATAGATATTGGTTCTGGAGAAGTGGGGTGCTGCTGTGGTTTGCAAATACCAAACATGTTGGAACAGCTTCTTAAATGGATAAGGGTAAGATTCTGGAAGACTTGTGAAAAACTTGACAGAGAAGGACTAGAATGCTTTGAAGAGACTGTTGGCAGAATTGTAGACTATAAATATACCTCTGATAAGCCTTAAACACATGCTGCACATGGTATTGCAAACTGGAAGGAAGGTGACCTTTGTTTTCAAGTTGCAGAAAATTGATCAAAAATGATTGCTGGCTTTAGATGGAAGGCAGATTTTAAAAGCCACAGACTTGGATATTTAGCAGAAGAGATTTCCAAATTAAATGAGGAATGTACAGTCTGGTTTCTCCTTGCAGTTTATAGTGAAATGTGACAGAAAAGAGACAAGCTGAGAACTGAACTCCTGGGTATAAAGAAACCAGAAATTGATGTTCTGGAAAATTCTGGGCTTACAAAAAGTGAGACCCAGAGAATAGTGCCCATGTAAGAATTTAACTAAACATTGAACCACTCAGTCATTTCAAAAAGAGCCAGGATTGGAGTTATCCAGGGAGGATTTGTGGCAAGCCCTTTTGTCTGATGGGCATGATCTGAGCCTACTGCATAGGAAACCAACAAGAGTGCTATGAGATCTACATAAAGAGAACCATTGCCAGTCTGGACTAAGAAGGCCAGAAAAGGGACACATTGGAGGAAAAATAACTTCAGAGACAGAACCATGGAAGCTAAGTTCTGGAGTCTAGAAACTATGGGCCAGGAGAATGGACCCACCCAAGCATGTGCAAAGGGTAAGTTTGCCTGGACAGCAGAGGGTGTGCCTTCCATCTCGTTGCTCTGGAAGTGTTGTGCTGCCTCAGACCTTGGAGAGTATGAAGCACATTCCTTGGGGATTGGGAAAAGCCTAGCTGCCACCCCACTGTTCTGGAGGGATTGAGTTATGTACTTGGAGATGGAAGAGAGCCCAAGTGTGGACATGATGTTTGGAGAGGGTGGAGCCAAGGAAAAGGTGGTCTCCCCGATGTCCCTCAAGGCTGCATTCTGAGAAAGATGAGCTGATGCATAGGCACTTAGAAAGGGTGGGACTGCTACTTTCTAAAGCCATGAAGATAAATAACTGTCAGACTTTGAAATGTAACAGAGTTTCTCCTACAGGTATGCAAAACTACTTGGGTCTGGTGATCCCTATGTTCCCTCCAATTTCTCTCTATGGAAATGGGAATATGTATTGTATTACTGTCCCTCCTGTGTATATTGACAGCGAATAACTTGTTCTGAGTTTTACAGGTACAGAGCTAGTGGAGAATTTTGCATTAGGGCAGGTCATGCCTGTAGCTGACTTTGATGAGATTTTGTTTTGTTTCTGAATTGTATTTTATTGTTACTGAAATGGTTTAAAGCTTCCTGGTATTGTGATAGAATGATTGTATTTTGCATTTGGAAAGAACATGTCTTTTTGGGATCTAAAGGGTGTAATGTGTCAGTTTGAATCTATTGTGTATCCCAGAAAAGCCATTCCCTTTAATCCTTTTATTTTTTTTATTTTTTATTTTTTTATTAACGGAAAGAAAAAAAAAAGAAGAAATTAACACAACATTTAGAAATCATACCATTCTACATATGTACTCAGTAATTCTTAACATCATCACATAGATGCATGATCATTGTTTCTTAGTACATTTGCATCGGTTTAGAGGAACTAGCAACACAACAGAAAAAGATATAAAATGTTAATATAAAGAAAAGAAATAAAAGTAGTAGTAATAGTAAAAAACAACAACAACAAACAAACCAACAAGCAAACAAAAACAAAAAAAGCCCTATAGCTCAGATGCAGCTTCATTCAGTATTTTAACATGATTACTTTACAATTAGGTATTATTGTGCTGTCCATTTTTGAGTTTTTGTATCTAGTCCTGTTGCACAGTCTGTATCCCTTCAGCTTCAATTACCCATTGTCTTACCCTGTTTCTAACTCCTGCTGAACTCTATTACCAATGACATATTTCAAGTTTATTCTCGAATGTCCGTTCACATCAGTGGGACCATACAGTATTTGTCCTTTAGTTTTTGGCTGGATTCACTCAGCATAATATTCTCTAGGTCCATCCATGTTATTACATGGTTCATAAGTTTATCTTGTCTTAAAGCTGCATAATATTCCATCGTATGTATATACCACAGTTTGTTTAGCCACTCTTCTGTTGATGGAGATTTTGGCTGTTTCCATCTCTTTGCAATTGTAAATAACGATGCTATAAACATTGGTGTGCAAATGTCCGTTTGTGTCTTTGCCCTTAAGTCCTTTGAGTAGATACCTAGCAATGGTATTGCTGGGTCGTATGGCAATTCTATATTCAGCTTTTTGAGGAACCGCCAAACTGCCTTCCACAGTGGTTGCACCCTTTGACATTCCCACCAACAGTGGATAAGTGTGCCTCTTTCTCCGCATCCTCTCCAGCACTTGTCATTTTCTGTTTTGTTGATAATGGCCATTCTGGTGGGTGTGAGATGATATCTCATTGTGGGTTTGATTTGCATTTCTCTAATGGCCAGGGACATTGAGCATCTCTTCATGTGCCTCTTGGCCATCCGTATTTCTTCTTCTGGTAGGTGTCTGTTTAAGTCTTTTTCCCATTTTGTAATTGGGTTGGCTGTCTTTTTGTTGTTGAGTTGAACAATCTCTTTATAAATTCTGGATACTGGACCTTTATCTGATATGTCGTTTCCAAATATTGATTCCCACTGTGTAGGCTGTCTTTCTACTTTCTTGATGAAGTTCTCTGATGCACAAAAGTGTTTAATTTTGAGGAGCTCCCATTTATTTATTTCCTTCTTCAGTGTTCTTGCTTTAGGTTTAAGGTCCATAAAACCACCTCCAGTTGTAAGATCCATAAGATATCTCCCAACATTTTCCTCTAACTGTTTTATGGTCTTAGACCTAATGTTTAGATCTTTGATCCATTTTGAGTTAACTTTTGTATAGGGTGTGAGAGATGGGTCTTCTTTCATTCTTTTGCATATGGATATCCAGTTCTCTAGGCACCATTTATTGAAGAGACTGTTCTGTCCCAGGTGAGTTGGCTTGACTGCCTTATCAAAGATCAAATGTCCATAGATGAGAGGGTCTATATCTGAGCACTCTATTCGATTCCATTGGTCGATATATCTATCTTTATGCCAATACCATGCTGTTTTGATCACTGTGGCTTCATAATATGCCTTAAAGTCAGGCAGCGCGAGACCTCCAGCTTCGTTTTTTTTCCTCAAGATGTTTTTAGCAATTCGGGGTACCCTGCCCTTCCAGATAAATTTGCTTATTGGTTTTTCTATTTCTGAAAAATAAGTTGTTGGGATTTTGATTGGTATTGCATTGAATCTGTAAATCAATTTAGGTAGGATTGACATCTTAACTATATTTAGTCTTCCAATCCATGAACACGGTATGCCCTTCCATCTATTTAGGTCTTCTGTGATTTCTTTTAACAGTTTTTTGTAGTTTTCTTTATATAAGTTTTTTGTCTCTTTGGTTAAATTTATTCCTAGGTATTTTATTCTTTTAGTTGCGATTGTAAATGGGATTCGTTTCTTGATTTCCACCTCAGCTTGTTCATTACTAGTGTATAGAAAAGCTACAGATTTTTGAATGTTTATCTTGTAGCCTGCTACTTTGCTGTACTCATTTATTAGCTCTAGTAATTTTGTTGTGGATTTTTCTGGGTTTTCTACATATAGTATCATATCGTCTGCAAACAGTGATAGTTTTACTTCTTCCTTTCCAATTTTGATGCCTTGTATTTCTTTTTCTTGCCTAATTGCTCTGGCTAGAACTTCCAACACAATGTTGAATAATAGTGGTGATAGTGGACATCCTTGTCTTGTTCCTGATCTTAGGGGGAAAGTTTTCAATTTTTCCCCATTAAGGATGATATTAGCTGTGGGTTTTTCATATATTCCCTCTATCATTTTAAGGAAGTTCCCTTGTATTCCTATCTTTTGAAGTGTTTTCAGCAGGAAAGGATGTTGAATCTTGTCAAATGCCTTCTCTGCATCAATTGAGATGATCATGTGATTTTTCTGCTTTGATTTGTTGATATGGTGTATTACATTAATTGATTTTCTTATGTTGAACCATCCTTGCATACCTGGGATGAATCCTACTTGGTCATGATGTATAATTCTTTTAATGTGTTGTTGGATACGATTTGCTAGAATTTTATTGAGGATTTTTGCATCTGTATTCATTAGAGAGATTGGTCTGTAGTTTTCTTTTTTTTGTAATATCTTTGCCTGGTTTTGATATGAGGGTGATGTTGGCTTCATAGAATGAATTAGGTAGTTTTCCCTCCACTTTGATTATGTTGAAGAGTTTGAGGAGAGTAGGTACTAATTCTTTCTGGAATGTTTGATAGAATTCACATGTGAAGCCGTCTGGTCCTGGACTTTTCTTTTTAGGGAGCTTTTGAATAACTAATTCAATCTCTTTACTTGTGATTGGTTTGTTGAGGTCGTCTATTTCTTCTTGAGTCAAAGTTGGTTGTTCATGTCTTTCCAGGAACCTGTCCATTTCTTCTAAATTGTTGTATTTATTAGCGTAAAGTTGTTCATAGTATCCTGTTATTACCTCCTTTATTTCTGTGAGGTCAGTAGTTATGTCTCCTCTTTCATTTCTAATCTTATTTATTTGCATCCTCTCTCTTCTTCTTTTTGTCAATCTTGCTAAGGGCCCATCAATCTTGTTGATTTTCTCATAGAACGAACTTCTGGTCTTATTGATTTTCTCTATTGTTTTCATGTTTTCAATTTCATTTATTTCTGCTCTAATCTTTGTTATTTCTTTCCTTTTGCTTGCTTTGGGATTAGTTTGCTGTTCTTTCTCCAGTTCTTCCAAGTGAACAGTTAATTCCTGCATTTTTGCCTTTTCTTCTTTTCTGATAAAGGCATTTAGGGCAATAAATTTCCCTCTTAGCACTGCCTTTGCTGCGTCCCATAAGTTTTGATATGTTGTGTCTTCATTTTCATTTGCCTCTAGGTATTTACTAATTTCTCTTGCAATTTCTTCTTTGACCCACTTGTTGTTTAAGAGTGTGTTGTTGAGCCTCCATGTATTTATGAATTTTCTGGCCCTCCGCCTATTATTGATTTCCAACTTCATTCCTTTATGATCCGAGAAAGTGTTGTGTATGATTTCAATCTTTTTAAATTTGTTAAGACTTGCTTTGTGATCCAGCATATGGTCTATCTTTGAGAATGATCCATGAGCACTTGAAAAAAAGGTGTATCCTGCTGTTGTGGGATGTAATGTCCTATAAATGTCTGTTAAGTCAAGTTCATTTATAGTAATATTCAGGTTCTCTATTTCTTTATTGATCCTCTGTGTAGATGTTCTGTCCATTGATGAGAGTGGTGAATTGAAGTCTCCAACTATTATGGTATATGTGTCTATTTCCCTCTTCAGTGTTTGCAGTGTATTCCTCACGTATTTTGGGGCATTCTGGTTCGGTGCATAAATATTTATGATTGTTATGTCTTCTTGCTTAATTGTTCCTTTTAATAGTATATAGTGTCCTTCTTTGTCTCTTTTAACTGTTTTACATTTGAAGTCTAATTTGTTGGATATTAGTATAGCCACTCCTGCTCTTTTCTGGTTGTTGTTTGCATGAAATATCTTTTCCCAACCTTTCACTTTCAACCTATATTTATCTTTGGGTCTAAGATGTGTTTCCTGTAGACAGCATATAGAAGGATCCTGTTTTTTAATCCATTCTGCCAGTCTATGTCTTTTAATTGGGGAATTCAGTCCATTGACATTTAGAGTTATTACTGTTTGGATAATATTTTCCTCTACCATTTTGCCTTTTGTATTATATATATCATATCTGACTTTCCTTCTTTCTACACTTTTCTCCATGTCTCTCTCTTCTGTCTTTTTGTATCTGACTCTAGTGCTTCCTTTAGTATTTCTTGCAGACCTGGTCTCTTGGTCACAAATTCTCTTAGTGACTTTTTGTCTGAGAATGTTTTAATTTCTCCCTCATTTTTGAAGGACAATTTTGCCGGATATAGGAGTCTTGGCTGGCAGTTTTTCTCTTTTAGTAATTTAAATATATCATCCCACTGTCTTCTAGCTTCCATGGTTTCTGCTGAGAAATCTACACATAGTCTTATTGGGTTTCCCTTGTATGTGACGGATTGTTTTTCTCTCGCTGCCTTCAAGATCCTCTCTTTCTCTTTGACCTCTGACATTCTAACTAGTAAGTGTCTTGGGGAACGCCTATTTGTGTCTAATCTCTTTGGGGTGCGCTGCACTTCTTGGATCTGTAATTTTAGGTCTTTCATAAGAGTTGGGAAATTTTCAGTGATAATTTCTTCCATTAGTTTTTCTCCTCCTTTTCCCTTCTCTTCTCCTTCTGGGATACCCACTACACGTATATTTGTACGGCTCACATTGTCCTTGAGTTCCCTGATACCTTGTTCAAATTTTTCCATTCTTTTCCGGATAGTTTCTGTTTCTTTTTGGAATTCAGATGTTTCATCCTCCAAATCACTAATTCTATCTTCTGTTTCTTTAAATCTGTCATTGTAGGTATCCATTGTTTTTTCCATCTTTTCTACTTTATCTTTCACTTCCATAAGTTCTGTGATTTGTTTTTTCAGTTTTTCTATTTCTTCTTTATGTTCAGCCCATGTCTTCTTCATGTCCTCCCTCAATTTATCGATTTCGTTTTTGAAGAGGTTTTCCATTTCTGTTTGTATATTCAGCATTAGTTGTTTCAGCTCCTGTATCTCACTTGAACTATTGGTTTCTTCATTTGACTGGGCCATATGTTCAATTTTCTGAGCGTGATCCGTTATCTTCTGCTGGCGTCTGGGCATTTAGTCAGATTTCCCCGGGTGTTCGACCCCACAGGTTGAAAGATTTTTCTGTGCAATCTCTGGGTTCTGTTCTTCCTATCCTTCCCAGTAGGTGGTGCTCGTGGCACACGCCTGTTTGTGGGTTCCACCAGTGAAAGTTGCTGTGGGTCCCTCAACTCTGGAAAACTCTCGCCGTAGGGGAGGTTCGGCAACCGAAGCGTCTTGGAAGAATGCCAGCCAGGCCGGGGTTCCAAACGCGGGGAGGGTCGCTGGCCGTCGCAGCACAGGAGAGCGTCCGGCCAAATTAGCCAGTCGGCCCGGGGCACCAAGCGTGGCGGGAGGGCGCCAGCTGTCGCAGCCCGGGAGAGTACACTGTTCCCAGCCGACGGGGGAGTCACGTGTTTGGAAGGGATCCCCCGGTCATTGTTCTCTGCAGTCTGGGGATTTCCGACCCAACTATCTCAGTTGTTCCGGGGGGCCTCGTGTGGTGGGGGCACCAGCCGCCGTGGCCTAAGGGGACCGCCTGTCCAATTCTACCAGCTGGCCCAGGAAGGTGGAAGGGAGGGACTCCGGTCGCTTGCCGTCCCACCCAGGAAAGCCCGTGCCCCTTGGTGATCTCACCGGAGCTGGTTCTCCCAGATAGTCAGCAGTTCCAGGATGGGGTACGCTGTCCCTTTGATCTCCTTTGTGGCTCCGGGAGCTGCTCTGTATTATCTCCACTCCCCCAGTAGCTGTTCTGGAGGAGGAAAGTTGAGGGCGGCAAGGCTGTCGAGGCTGGTAGCGGAGGAGCATGGTGAAGGCGGGGGAAGAGGGCACCGTGGTGGTTGGAGAGCAGCCGGAGCAGGAGGGGGAGGAGAGGGGAGAAGGAGGGCGGGCGGCTCGGCTGCTGCAGGGCGTGGGCGCCGCGTGGCGGGCCGGCGGAGAAAAAGCCCCTTTAATCCTTTTATTAGTTAGGGTTCTCTAGAGAAACAGAATCAACAGGGAACACTTGAAAATATACTATTTATAAAAGTGTCTCATGTGACCGCAAGAATGCAGAGTCCAAAATCCACAGGGTAGGCTGTGAAGCCAAAGACTCCGATAGATGGTCTGGATGAACTGCGCAGGAGAGGCTCACCAGCCAAAGCAGGAATGGAACCTGTCTCCTCTGAGTCCTCCTTAAAAAGCATCCCTTGATTAGATTAAGCATCACTCATTGTAGAAGACACTCCCCTTTGGCTGATTGCAAATAGAATCAGCTGTGGATGCAGCTGACATGATCATGATCTAATTCTATGAAATGTCCTCATTGCAACAGACAGACCAGCACTTGCTCAACCAGATAAACAGGTACCACAACTTGGCCAAGTTGACACATGTCCCTGACCATGACAGTCCTCATTCAATATATTGGCATCTTTTTTATTGCTTCCATGGAGATGTGACCCCCCCAATTGTGGGTGGTAACCTTTGATTAGATGGTTTCCATGAAGTTGTGTCTCCACCCATTCAAGGTGGGGTTGATTACTGGAGCCCTGTAAGAAGGAACACTTTTGGAAAAAGCTTTACAGCCATCAGAACCAACAGAATGCACAGAGTCCAGGGAAGCCATTGAAAATTCGTGGAGAGAAAGCTAGCAGATGTTGCTATGTGCCTTTCCAGCTGAGAGAGAAACCCTGAACCTCACTGGCCTTATTGAACCAACATATCATTCCCTGGATGGCTTAGATTGATATTTCTATAGCCTTGCTTTAATTTGTACATTTCCACAGCTTTAGAACTGTAAACTTGCAACTTACTAAATTCCTCTTTTGAAAAGGTGCTCTACTTCTGATATATCATTTTCTGGCAGCTTGCAAACTAGAACTGGTGAAAAACAAGAAAATTCACCAATATATGGAAGTTGAACATGATACTCTAAACTTCCAGTGGGTCAAATAATAAATTGCAACGGAAATCAATAATTATCTAGAAATGAATGAAAATGACAACACAATATATCAAAACCATGGGATGTAGTGAAGAAAGTGCTGAGAGGGAAATTTGTAGCCCTAAAGCCCTATACTAAAAATATAAGAAAGAGCTGAAATCAAAGACCTATCTGTATACCTTGAGAAACTAGAAAAAGAACAGCAAGCTAATCCAAAAGCCAGCAAAAGAAAAGAAATGATAAAGATTAGAGCAGAAATAAATGAAATTGAAAATTTAAAATGAATAGAGAAAATTGACAAAATCAAAACTTAGTTATTTGAAAAGATCAGTAAAATTGACAAACCCTTAGCTAGACTGATAAAAAAGAGAGAAGATGTAAGTAAATAAAATCAGAAATTATAAGAGGGACATTGTTACTGATGCCACAGAAAAAAAAATGTTCATAAGAGGATACCATGAACAACTTTATGTTAACAAATTAGACACATTAGATGTGAATAAATTCCTAGAAATACACAGACTATACTGACGCTAGAAAAGGCAGAAGGCCTAAACACACCAATTACAATTAAAGAGATGGAATCAGTCATCAAAAACCTCCCAACCAAGAGAAGTCCAGGGCCAGATGACTTTCAGGTGAATTACACCAGTCATTCCAAGGAGAATTAATAACAGTGCCATTCAAATGCTTCCAAAAAATTAAAGAGGGAATACTATGTAACTCACTCTATGAACCCAGAAGTACCTTAATACCAAAGCCAGATTAAGACAGCACAAGAAAAGAAATTTACAGACCATCTTCTGTAATGAATATATATCAAATACCCCCAACAAATACTTGCAAATCTAATCGAACAGAACGTTAAAAGAATCCTACACCATAATCAAGTGGTTTTTATCTGGGTATATAAGTGTGATTCAGCACAAGAAAATCAAAGTAATAAATCACATTAACAAACTGAAGGTAAAAAAAATATATGAACTTCTCAAGTGATGCACAAAAGGCATTTGAGACTACCCAGTATCTTTTCTTGATATAAAGTCTTCCAAACATAAGAATAGAAGGAAACCTCCTTCACATTATAAACAGCATATATGTAAAATCCATTCCGAAGATTGTATTCAGTAGTGAAATACTGCCAACCTGCCCTTTTAGATCTGGAACAGGAAAAGAAGGCCCATTGGTACAATTCTTATTCAACATTGTGCTAGAAGTCCTAGTTAGAGCAGTTAGTCAAGAAAAGAAATACAAAGCATCCAATTTGGAAAGGAAGAGGAAAGACTTTCACTATTTGAAGTTAGCAGGATTGTAAATATAGAAAATCCTGAAAAATCTACAACAAAGTTACTAGAGCTAATAAATGATTTCAGAGAACAGGTTGAATACAAGACTCACATGCAAAAATTCAGTTTTGTTTCTATACACTAGGAATGAACAATCTGAAGAGGAAATTAAAAAATACCCATTTACAATAACAACTAAAATAATCAAACATATAGGAATAATTTAACCACAGATGTGAGGACCTGTATAAAGGAAACTACAAAACATTGTTAGAAGATCCAAAGAAGACATAAATAAATGATAGGTCATTCCATATTGGATGGATTGCAATATTAATTATCACTAAGATACCAATTCTGCCTGAATTGATTTACAGATTCAATACATTCACAAACAAAATTTCAACAGCTTTCTTTGCTAAAATGGAAAAGAGATTATCAAATTTATTTTGATAGATAGGTTATCCCAAATAGCCAAAAGCATCTTGAAAAATAATGAAATTGGAGGACTTGCACTTCCTGACTTTAAAACAAATTACAAAGGTACAGTTGTCAAAACAGCATGATGCTAAAATAAAGATAGATATAATGACCCATGGAATAGAACTGGGAGTCCAAAATAGACCTTCACATCCACAGCCAGTTGATATTTGACAAGGCTGCCTTGTCCACTCAACTGGGACAGAATTGTCTCTTCAAAAATACAGTGCCGGGAGAACTAGAAACCTATATGCAAAACAATGAAAGAAGACCCTATCTCACACCTGACACAAAAATTAATGGAAAATGTATCAAAGACCTAAATATAACAGCTGGAACCATAAAACTAGAAGAAAATGTAGGAAAGCATCTTCAAACTCTTGTAGTAGGGAATGGTTTCTTAGACTTTACACCCAAAATACAATCAACAAAAGAAAAAAACTGACAAATGGAATCACCACAAAACTTAAAAGTTCTGCATTTCAAAGGACATTTTCAAGAAAGTGAAAAGTCAGCTTCCTCAATGAAAGAAAATATTTGGAAACCACATATCCAATAAGAGTTACATATCCAGAATATAAAAAAGAGTCACGCCATTAACAATAAAAACACAGACAATCCAATTTAAAAAGGGGTAAAAATACTTGAAGACATTTTTCCAAAAAGGAAATATGAATGACTTAAAAGCACGTGAAAAGATTCTCAATAACACTAGCTAGTAAGGAAATGTAAATAAAATCACAGTGAGGTATAATTACACACCTACTAGAATGTCCATTGTTTAAAAAACAGGAACCTATAAGTGTTGGAGATAATGTAGAGAAATAGGAACACTCATTCACTGCTGGTGTGAATGTAAAATGTTGGAGCTGCTGCAAAGACAGTTTGGCCTTTACTCAGAAAGCTATGTATAAAATTGCCATATGATCTGGCAATTCCTCTATTAAGTATACACTCAGAAGAACTGAAAATAGGACTCTAATAGACATTTGCACATCAAAGCTCATAGCAACATAATCCATAAGGACCAAAAAGATAGAAGCACCCAAGTGTCCATTAACAGATGAGTGGATAAACAAAAACATGGTATGTACTCTGATGGAATATTATTCAGTTTAAGAAGAAATGACCTTCTGATACATGCAACAACATGGGTGAACATAGAGCATATTATGTAAGTGAAATAAACCTGACAGAAAAGGACAAATAGTGTGTGATATAAATGATAAGAATTAATTATAATAAGCAAATTCATAGAATTAGAGAAAACAGGAGATAGAATGAAGGTAGAGAATGGGGAGCTGATGCTTAATTTGTACAGATTTTCTATTTATGCTATTTGGAAATGTTTGGAAATAGTGGTGATGGTAGAACATTGCTGTGAGTATAATTAACAGCACTGAATTATGTTTGCAAATGTGGCTGAAAGGGGAAGTTTTGGGTCATGTATGTCACTGAATGACAAGTTAGATGATAACACACAGGACTGTCTAACACAGAGAACCCTGTTGTGGATGATGAATTGTGGTTAATAGTACCAATATAAGAATGTTCTATCATGGATTATAACAAATTTTTGGCACTATTACTAGGTGTTAATAATAGGGTAATATATGGAAAAAAGCATACCTAATGTAAAATTATGGACTATAGTTAACAGTGATATTTTAATATTCTTCCATCTTGTAACAAAAATATCACACTATACTAGTCAAGGTTCTCTAGAGAAACAGAACCAACAGAAGATATCTGTAAATATGAAATTCATAAAGGAGTCTCATGCAACCATGGGAATCCAGACTCGATAGGTAGGCTGTAAAATTGGCAATTCTAATGAGGGGTCCTGAGAAATTCCACTGGAAAGTCTCACTGGATAAAGAAGCAGTAAAAATTCTCTCTTCTCCCTTAAATGTCTTCAACTGATCATATCAAATCTAACTGATCAAATTATTGTGTCTGCAGGACACATGCCATTTGTTAATGGCAGATGTAATCAACCACAGCTGCAATCAACTGACTGATGATTTAATAACCAGCCTCCTGCTTATCAACTATCCAGAAAATATCCTTGCAGCAATGGTTAAGCCAGTGTTTCCCTGACAAGAAAATGGTATCATCACTGGCCAAGTCGACAACTAGCACCTAACCATCACACACATAATGCAAAATGTAGGCAATAAGGGAGGGTATGTTGGAATGTTGTGTTTTTTTACATAATCTTTCTATAAACCTACAATTTCTTTAATTGAAAAAAGAAAAAGATATATCATCAAAAGTGAAGGCAATCCATATGGTAACAATTGTAAAATCGCTCTTGGTGCTGCGCCAATGGAAAAGATTATGCTTCATCCAGAATTAGTTTGGCATTCCTGAATCCCCTGTTTTTCTTTTCCAATTGAGGAGGAAAACTAATTCCTGTTTTGCACATCTTTATTAATCAAACAAAACTGGGGAACAGATGTGGGATTCTTTAGCCTTTATGGGGGTAGACAGAAGGAAAGCCACAATTTTTAGACTCGCCATGTTAAATAATGCCCATGAGACATAGTTTTGGAGATTGAGCCATTGAGATGCAAAATCCAAATGGCAACAGTATATTTTAAAATAAAAGTAAAGAAGTTGTACTTCTTTGCATTCATTGATAATAACGCACATACACACTGCTGTTGGTTATTGATTAGAAGCCAAGGAATCATACTTGCTTACAAGTTAAATTTTTCAGGTTTCCCGTTTCAAAGGAATGTATAATAAACACATGCTTTGGTTGAAGAAAAATATACTATTGGATATGTACAATTAGTATTTTTCAGATATGAGACTAAAATTTTGAGGGTCAGTGCTAATTTCCCATTGTAGCACATTTAAATATGTGGTACACTGATTCTTCACTTACAAAATTTTGCTTGGCTTTATAATAATGTGCCAAATCAATTGCCATATGAGAATAACTGTTGCTGACATACGAAAGTCAATCTTCAATATCTTAATTTTCAACAATTGAACTATTCTATTTGATTTTATGGAAACACCTCAAGAAATTATTATTTTCAATAAATATAGTTAGGCTAATAAATTAGACTAATCAGAACTACTCCAAATATGTCTCTTATTAAATGCAGCATATACTTAATGTACTACGGAGGACAAAATCCAAGAAAATATTACGCTTAATATCTCTGCTTTCACAGAATTTGGAATATTTTCTTTAAACAAAATCATTAGCCTCCTCTTTATTAAAGGCAATAAATAAAGGTAAATATGTCCTGTATTTTAAGTATATCACATGTTGAATAGTATAACAATTTCAACCCAGAATCAATGAGATCATGAATACTCATGAATTAACACCGTTTTATATAATCTTCTCTTTAGAAATAAGTATTAAAACTTTCTATCATGTATTATATATTTTTCCTAATTTAAAGCCAAGACCTGGTCCCAAACTACTACCAACAAATATTATGTCTGTATTATTTTTGTTATATTTTTAAAGTTTCTATTTCTGTTATTAAACCATTTGCTTTGACTTTATTATTTCAAAACTACTATTAGTGAAAATCAGAAAAGTTACCAGCATAGTATAAAATTCCTACTATGTAACACACACTGAAGAAGCCCTAGAATTTAATGTGTGAAATAGTTTTCCTATCCTCCAGCAGTTTTGATCTAATCCTGATATCGAGAAAAAAAATATGTAAGACTCCAGGGGAATTCTCAAAGGATCTGCTAAAGATAAAGCCATACTTAACAAATTTGAACAACCAAGTTAATGATCTCTTTATAAGCTTCCACCTGCCTTGTGAAAATCCCCATAGGAATTCACCTTCTCTCAATAATAGCAATAGTTTTAATGGTTTTAAAACTAGTAATGAGTGTTCTTTACTCCTGGAGGGAAATTAAAATAAAAAGTGAATATTGCATTTGGAAACAAGAGTATAATGACAATTATGAGGACAGTAACATGCACTGAATCCTTTCTATGTGATGGGTATATGTTTCTACTCATAATTTGCCTTGAAATTTCTGGAACAATATGTAAATGACCAATATATTTTTGAATATATTTATGTACTTTTCTACAAGTGTCTTACTACTTGACAGAAAAATTAAAATAAACAAGATAAAAAGGGGAAAATAAATAATGTCTTAATTCTTTCACACAATCATAATAGCTTTTAACACTCAGGTAACACATAAATAACTTGTAGTTGTTATTTTGAATATATTATATGGCACATGTGGGTATGCTTAATTTTAAATAAATTAAAACATATGTTATACCTTGTTCTTCATTGTGATATTTTTTCATTTAGCTTTGTTATAGTGACTATAAACCAATAAAAGCAAAACTACTTCATGGATTTCACAAACTATGAAGCATTTCTTACAATGAACTTTGAGTACATTAATATTAATATCGCATTTTATCATAATTGAAACTAAATTTCAGAGAAATAAAGTGATGAAGCAGTTTAGATTCATTAAAGTATTTCCAAAACATGTGTGCATGCATGCACACATATCTAACACACATTACTAGCAACATATCATTTCATATTCTTAGAGCCAATTAATAGAAATATCTCTATGCTAATCTCACTGTAAAGTATAGTTCGTCACACATAAAATTTTCTTGCACATATGAGAACCTTCTTACCCCCTTCCCTATTTTTCTAATAGCCATCAGTTTTTTTGTTAGTTTAAAATTAACTTTAATTAAGAAAAACACACACTTTAAAAAATTCAAAAAGTTTAAGAAGTCTATGATGTAAACTATATCTCTCATACTTATCTTCCAGTTACATTTAATCTTCTCAGAGAAGAGACTTTTGATTACTCATTCAATTTCTTTATGTGTCACTGGTCTATTGAAATCTTCTGTTTCTTCTTGAGTCAGTGTAGGCAGTTTACGTGTTGCTAGGGATTTGTCCATTTCATCTAGGTTGTCAAACTTCTTGGCATACAGTTGCTCATAGTATCCTCTTATAATCCTTTTTATTTCTGTGGGATCAGTAGTAATGGCTCCCATTTCACTTCTTAATTTTATTTATCTGTATCCTCTCTCTTTTTCTCCATCAGTCTAGCTAAAAGGTTGCCAATTTTATTGCTCTGTTCAAGCAACCAAGTTTTGGTTTCATTGCTCTGATTTTTGTTATTTCCTTCCGTCTGCTAACTGACTTCAGTTTGCTCTTCTTTTTCTAGATCCTCCACTTGTGAGGCTAGGTCTCTGATTTGATATCTTTCTTCTTTCTTAGAAGAAGCTAAAAATTTCTCTCAGCACTACCTTTGCTGCTTCCCATAAGTTTTGATATATTGTATTTTCATTTTCACTCACCTCAAATTATTTTCTAATTTTCTTTTTAACTCATGGGTTTTTAAAGAGTTTATTGTTTAATTTCTACATGTGTTAATTTTCCAGCTCTCCCTCTTATATTGATTTTTAACTTCCTTCCATTGTGGTGTGGGATGATATATCATATGTTTTCACTATTTAAAAATTTATTCAGACATTTTTTTGATATGCTGTATGGCAGGGTTACATTTCATTATTTTTTCATGTGAGTATCCCATTATTGTAGCACCATTTGGTGAATTTTCATTGGTTTCTTTGTTTTGTTTGTTTGTTTTTGGGGGAAGTGCATGCACCAGGAATTGACCCTGGGTTTCCTGCATGGCATCTAATTGCATGCCTCACAACTTCATTTCTTCTTGTAGTCACTCAGCAGCCCCTTGTACGTATACACCACCATTCTCCCTTCCATTCCCCAGTCATTGTGAATCACCATAAACTCCCATGTACAAAAGTCCATCAGTGTTCCCATACTTAGTTCCTCCAGGTTTATACTGAGTGATGGGGTTGTAGAATCTTATCCCAACCCCACCCCTAGCCTCTTGTGGAACTACCACACTGCTCTCCAAGGGACTGCACCTCTCAGTTTCCCTGATGACAGTGAATAGGTACATCTCTTTCTCTGTATTTTCTCTAGCACTTGCTTCTCTCTGCTTATTTTTAACCAGTTTTATTTGCACATAATACAATCCAACCTGAGTAAATAGACATGCCTTTGCTACCATAATCTATATGAAGATATTTCCTTTTTTTCCACAGAGAATCCATACCCCTCCTTCATGCCCCCCAACTGTTGACATTTAGTTTTGGCATGATGCTTTTGTTACATTCAGTGGAAGCATATTACAACATTACTGTTGACTATTGACCCTAGTCTGCATTGATTGTACTTTTCTTGCGTACTATCCATTTTCAACACCTTTCAATGCTGACATTCATTTGTTCTCCCTCATGCAAAAACACTTATTTATTTATTTATTTAATCACCATCATTGTCTACTATAGGTACTCTTAAATTATATCATCTGAATCTTTTTCCTCTATCTGGTTTCATAAGTACCCCCAGCCCTTTTCCCTCAATCATACTCACATTCACCTTCATTTAGCATACTTATATTATTGTGCTGCAATCAGGTAGTATTGTGCTATACATTTCTGAATTTTTACAATCATTCCTGTTGCATAATCTGTATTCCTTCAGCGCCAAATACCTAGCAATTTCTTCTTTGACCCACTGAATGTTTAGAGTATATTGCTCAACCTCCATATATTGATGAATTTTAATGTTTCATGCCTGTTATTGATTTCCAGCTTCATTCCATAATAGACAAATTACTTCATATAGTTTCAAAATTTTAAGTTTGTTGAGACTTGTTTTTGATCCAACATTTGGTCTGCCTGGAGAATGATTCACAAGAATGTGGAAATAATGCATACCCTGCTGTTTTGGAGTGCAATGTTATCATCTTTTTGTGAGGTCTGGTTTGTTTATCATATTATTCAAGTTCTCTGTTTCTTTATTGATTCTCTGTCTACATGGTCTATCTATTGTTGAGAGTGGTGCATTGAATTCTTCAATTATTATTGCAGAAATGACAATTCACCTGTTTAGCATTGCCAGTGTTTGCCTCATGTGTTTTGTGGACACTGGTTAGCTTCTTAAATACATATAATTGCTTATTCTTAGTGGATTTTCCCTTTAATAATATATAGTGTCTATTTTTCTTTCTCTTAACAGTTTTGCATTTAAAGTCTATTTTGTTCAATATCATTATAGCTACTACCCTCAACTTTTTTTGCTTACTTGTTTACTATTGGCATGGTATATCTTTTCCAACCTTTCATTTTTAATCAGCTGTGCCCTTGGGTTTAAGGTGAATCTCTTGTAGAAAGCATATAGATAGATCATACTATTTCATCCATTCTGCCAGTCTGCATCTATTCTCTGGGGTGTTTAATTCATTAACATTCGATGTCAATGTTGAAGGTAGTATTTCAATCATTTTATCCTTTGATTTTTATAGGCTGTATATTATTTTCATCCCTCTTTTTACTCTTTTAGTTACACTTACTGATAATCTTTATTTCTATACTATCCTCCAGACTTCTCTCTACTGGATTTTCCTTTTATTCTGCAGAACTCCCTTTACTGTCTATTGTAGGGCAGATGTCTTGTTGATGACCTCTCTTAGCTGCTGCTTCACTCTGAATGTTTTAAACTCTCCCTCACTTTTGAAGTACATTTTTGCTGGATGGAGAATTCTTGGGTGACAGTTTTTCTTTTCAGTATCTTAAATATATCATACCACTGTTTTCTCACTTCCATGACTTCTGATGAGAAATCAGCTCTTAGCCTTATGTTTCCCTTCTATGTGATGTATCACTTTTCTTTTGCTGCTTTGAAGATTCTTTCTGGACATGTGTCATTCTTATTAGTATGTGTATCCAAGTACATGTATTATGAATTATTCTGTTGTAGTACATTGCATTTATATGTGTGTGTGTATATGTATGTATGTATTTATGAATATATAAATATAAGACATAAACTTATATTTATGTCTTTCATAAGAGTTGGGGATTTTTCATCCATTATTTCCTCAAATATTTTTCCTATCCCATTTCCCTCATTATCTTCTTTGGGATACCTGTGTTTGTGCACTTTGTAATATCATTCAAGTTCCTGGAACTCTGCTCATTTTTCCCATTTGTTTTTCTATCTATAAGCTTTCAACTGTCCTGCTTTCCATCTTGCTGATTCTTTCTTCAGCCTGCTCAAATCTGCTGTTATGCCTCTAGTGTATTTTTAATCTTTTCTATTGTGTCTTTCATTCCCACCACTTCTGCTATGTTTCTTTTCATGTTTCAAATTCTTCATTGTGCTCTCACAATGTTTTCTTAATTTCCTTTATCTCTTTTGCCATATTTTCTTCCATCTCCTTGAATCAGTATTGGAGATTTGTTTGAATATCTTTGATTCATTGTTCCAAATTCTGTGTCTCCTTTGAAGTACTGTGTTCTTTTGACTGGGCCATGTATTCCTGTTTCTTAAGAATTTTTGTTGGTGCCTAGGCATCTAATTATCTTAATGAGTTACTCTGGAGGTCAGTGTTTGTCTTTTCCCTTGGGTTTTATTTTTGATTGACTTTGTGCTAAGGCACTTTTTTGACACTTGGTTCAACTTCTTAAAGATCCTTAGAATAGCTTGTATTCAACTGATCAGATTTTTCATCTATTCTTTATCTGATTATTGTCCTGGATGTAATGTACAATTTTTGATGTTGCACTTTTTGTACAATTGTTTCATCACCAGGGGAAAACATTTTTCTACTTCTCCTTGTCTGGGAATATTGATCTGTTCTATTTCTTTTTTAGTTACCTCTATATTATTTTTGTTGTTGTTGTTATTGTTTGGGGGTGCAGTGCACGGTCTGGGAATTGAAACTGGGTTTCCCACATGGAAGGTGAGCATTCTACCACTGAACCTCCCATGCACCATCCATAGTTTTTAATACTACTTTCATTGTCTCTAGGTGCTTTAGTGTGGATGGCAAATTCTGGCAGAAGAATTGGAAAAGACTTTCTCAATTCAGTGTTTCTCAGTCAAAATTGGGCCAGGTACCCATGATAGAAGCATACATTGATTCCAGAGTTCCCTGTGGAGGAACCTTGGAGGAATGCCAAACTTCTCTTTAATGACTTCTCAAATCTGTATTTTTCAGGCCTCTCCAGCAGATGGCACTCATCAGTAAACTGTTCCCACAGTATTAAGATAGTACTGCGCCTTTAAGTCTCAACCTACTCCTCCCATGTAGGTATCAGTGTTGGAACAGAGTGCCCACTGCTTTTGTCAGGATGTGTTGAAACCGTAGCTCAGAGCTGGGACCCAGCAATCTGAATTCTCTAATCAAAGGCTATGAATTTTGCTGGGCTGTACCTTCCCCCTGTCTCCCACTTTTCCTTAGGGAAAACAGTTTCCCTTCAGCATACTGTTCCCTCCAGCCCTAAGAAGGCACTCTGACTTTGAATCCTGCAACCTGCTTCCACCCCTATTTGGGATGGGTTTGAAGTAGAGGCTGTTGACAGCTTTTTGTCCTGGGCTAGTTGTGACTGTAGCTTCCATCAGAGCCAGGCCCTAGCATTGTGAATTCACTAATCAAAAGCTGAAATTGGGACTCAGCCATGACTCCCTGCCCTGATTCTTGGGGAGGAGGAATTTTATTTCCAGTCAGGGACTGGATCCCAAGGCAGTCTGCTATGAGAGTGGTGGATAGGCACTGTCTCCACATCATGGAGAATTTTACACACAGCTCTATACTTCAGGTTAGTAATCTCTTGCTTTCATTCTCCCCTGGATAGCACAGAGTGTTCTTTGGTCTCTGGAGTGCTCAAACACTTCCCCACTGCTTACTAGAAGCCCAGTAGGATGAACTAAAATCTTGAAGTTCCCTGCTCTGCCATCTTAACCAGAAACTCCAAAACTGTTTTATTTTTACCAGCAACATATCAGTTTAGATTCTTAGAGTCAATTAATAGAAACACTAAATGGTCTGATTCTTAGATCTGACATTTGTAGTGTAGGAAATTTGAGCTGCAGCAAAGTTAAGGAATTCTCAAGACATTATAAAATGACATGCAGAAATAAAAAGAATAGTTGTAATCTCCTTTTTTATAGCTTAGTACTTTGGACAACCTTTCACCTTTCTCTTCAGTTCTGTTTTCTTCCCTTAAGGAACCACATGGCAAAGTGATATGATCATTATTTGGAGAGAACATTCTCTGCTCAAAAAGTCTTCCTTGCTACTCATTAGTCTACCATGGTATCGGAAAAGTACCTGGGTGGGTTAAAGCCCAATGGATTACATTATTTTCTATTCAGTTTGTGTCAGCTTAGCAAGTCAAAAGCTAGAGAAGACAAAGAAACAGAGCATTTTATTTTGGTAAGATTTGGCAGATTTTACTTTCTCTATTAAGATATACTCATATAGCTGTATAATATAAATAGAGAGAGAAAAGACTAGACTCCCATCTTGAGTGTGCTAAGAACTCCAATATAAGAAAAAAACCTTTGTCCAACAGATATTCATTACCAATATTGGCAGATGCCATCTTAAAAATGGCTGCAAATTCTAGGAATTTATTTTTACAAATATATATATATCAGTGTACCATATAAATTATCAGTGGATTAGTCTTTGGGATTGCAGATAGCAATATTTAAACTCCAATATTCTTGAAGTTCTCATTAGTAACTTTATTTCAGTTATGTCTAACCTCTATTTGAAAATGATACGTGTTTGCAAAAGCATTTTGAGTTACCGTTCGAGAAACCAGAAGCATTGCATAATAAAAACACGCCACATCAAAATGTGTGATACAGCTAAAGCAGTATTGGGAAAATGTGAAGGCTTGAATACTATTGTCAGAAAATAAGAATGAGTGAAAACAAATGAGCCCCACAAGTATATGTGGTTGGGTG
Organism: Tamandua tetradactyla; assembly: GCF_023851605.1. NCBI lineage: Eukaryota > Metazoa > Chordata > Mammalia > Pilosa > Myrmecophagidae > Tamandua > Tamandua tetradactyla. The sequence continues at coordinate 79,995 of NW_027518261.1, forward strand.
ACATATAAATAATGTATACCTCCCTTTTTTATAATGACTAGAATGAATGCAAAGAGCTGCCAATGAATTAAAGAATTAGTTCTGGCTAAGTCCAAATTTTCTTTTTCAAATTTCTTTCTCAGTAGACCTCAACTTTCAATAGGCATACTTGTCAGCTTATTGAAATGTAGATTTCTCAGCTGTAATCTTCAGAGTTATTGAGTCTGTGGGTCTAGGTTGGGTGTTACTGAGTCTGTGGGTCTAGGTTGGGTCTGAGTCTTTATTTTAGCAATCACCTTCAATGATAAGGATACAACATTTAAGAAATTGTGACTTTAGTAATATGAGAATGAACAACTATTGGCTAAGCATTTCTATGCTCTGAATTGAGGAAAAATGGAAGTTTGAATAGTTGATAAGGTTTCCCATCACAAAAAAAGATACATATTTTCTTTTAATTCCAAATTAATTTATATGCTAAATAAAAGCTTTTATTTTTTCTATGCCTGTGTTTTGGCTGTCTGGAGCTAAAAGGAAGCAGATATGGTGGGTTTCACAATTACTATGCCATTTTGGTTATTATCTAGACAGTCTGATAACCAAGGGAAAAGGAACTGATATGAGAGGCATTTTTACCAATGCTTTTCCAACATCGTTAACATAAAGGATTTAAAGATCAACCGTGCCTTTGATCTTGTATCTAAATTTCATCCCAATTCATATCAATTGACACACCAAGTAATATTCCTCAAGGTAATCGTTTTTCATTATTATCTCAGGGATAATGTCGGCACGAAGAATGAACATGGTCCCATTAATTCAGAAGACAAAGTAAGTTTTCTACTTTGAATGTAAGACATCTTTATGAACTGTTGTGAGACAAGAAAAGTGAAGTTGTTGGGAAATTCTAATTTTGTCTAAAGCATGAAAGACAAATAACTGGGCTCAAATCCAAAGGGTTTTCATTCTATATAAACAACCAACATTATCAAAGGTTGAAAAAATCATGCTTCACATAACACTATAAAGCCTCCAATTGTCATGTGGAAGCCATGTAATTAAATATTAGATCTAAAATTATTTATAGTTATCACTTATCTAGAAGCACCCAATTCTGTTTTTTGTTAACCTCACTTCTGTGAGAAGTTTTCATGCAACATTCTAATCAACCTGCTGTTTCCCGAAACATAAATGAAAGTGTCTTCACTATGATCTGATTTTTATTGGAAAAAACTTATAGTGTAATAGATTTTTGGAGGGATTCCACTCAAAGATCTAAAGTGCATAGGAGATTTTCTATTCTTGGTCACAGAAATTGAGGATGAGGGGGGACCTCTTTCTTTTCCTTAAATGTAACTGGTAAATTGAACATTGTACTTTGGGGCATGAATATGAAGAAAAGAAAATCTTGCATCAATTTTCCATCTTGAAAAGAGAATTATAAAGGGTTTGTTTTACTCAATGATACTAAGGAATATCTACAGGTTTACAGAGTATCTTAACCTCAATATTCTAATCTTTAGCACTTTAGCACATCAAGCACCCAGAATTCTGTTTATCAACACTGAACTCCTGTTTTGCAAACACTCTCTGGTCAAATTGATTTCTTAGAATTAAGATTTCCATAGTCATATAAGGGTAATTTTGACACCCGGAATTCAATTTTTGGAACTCTTGATATCCCAGCCCTCAGCAAGTATAATCAGAGGTTTCTCTTCAGTAGAGCACTCTGATCCTTTTAGGGGCAAGTGATCTCTTGGGTGGTTATTTCTCCAAAAATAATTTGATTGTAATTACTAGACTCAAGCTAATGGTATTTACTAATTTGTTTGTTGCAAATGATAAACCAAAGGAAACAATGCTGACAGAAAGATATCAGCACAAATTATGAGAATCCAATGTACCGAAAAACCTAAACTTATCTGCTTTATTTTCTTTTAATAGAGGAGGGGAAATGAGCTAATACAGAGTAAGCTGCAGTTGATCTTTGAACATATTACAGAGCCTTAGTTCACCACACAGCAGGCACATTATATTGGATAACATTTATTGCCACTTCTTGAGGTGGATTAGTATTTACACATGAATTAACAGCTAGAATTGGAGGGAGAGGAACTGAGACTGAGACCAGCTTTCTGAGGGCTGCTAATTGATAAGCTTTTCTGCACCTTTCTTAGTCATCCAGAAATATTAAACATTAATGAGCACAGTATCCTAAGCTCCCCTCCTCCCCAATTAAAATTTTGGCTCTTTTAGGGCTGATTCATTTTAAAAAAAGGTTCAAATTGGCAGGATGCCTTTTGCATTAGTTGCTCTATCACATAAAAACCAAATACAAGTGCTGCCAACCAGGGGGAGAAGTACAAGTCTCAGAAGTCAAACAGATTTTTATGAATGTTTTGTCATTTAGTTTCTAAAACTGAATAGAATAAAACTTCACAAAGTGTGTAACTGAAGAAAAATAGTAATTCACCCCAACTACTAAACATGAACAAAGCTTTCCAGATGCAAGTTTTGGAATTTAATTTATTCTTCTTTTTTTCCAATGTAAAATCCATCTATGATTATTAAAACTTTAGATTGCATTTGAGGCAGATAAATGTGCATAGTCATGCACAAATATTATATTTATTTGTTTAGTTTTGTCCCAAAGATGGTGACTGGTGACTGGTTTCACAGCAGTAATCTTCTATAAGAAAGCATACAGGATTTAAAAATCTCAGAGATCTGGTTCAAACTGTGGCTCCACTAATTAAAGTCTATGTGGCCTGGGACAAACTATCATGTGATTTTTTAAGTACTCATAATCAGGCACCTATCTTTTTTATGGTTAATTAAAGATAATATTACAATTTAACAATGTGCCCAACATGCCTATTTTAGTTTGCTAAAGTTGCTGAAATGCAATATATCAAAAATGGGCTGGCTTTTTAACAATGGGGATTTATTATCTCTCAAGTTTACAGTCCTGGGGCTGTAAAGACTTCCAAATAAAGGCATCAGCAGATGATACCTTCTTCCTGAAGAAAGGTTGCTAATGATCCAGGACTCATCTGTCAGGTGGGAAAGCACATGGCAGTGTCTGCTGGTTCTTTTCTTCAAGTTTTTTATTTGCTTGCTTGTTTGTTTGTTTATAGATGCATAGTCTGGGAGAATCAAACCTGGGTTTCCCACTTGGAAGATGAGCATTCTACCATTGAACTGCATGTGACCCTCTCTTCAGGTTTTGTTATGTTCAACTTCTGGCTGTGACATCTGTGGCTTTCTTTCTGAGCTTCTCTGTGTTTCACTCTTTTCTGTCTCTCTTGTCTGTCTTTCTGCTTTTTTCACCCCAGCTTCTTTTATAAAGCACAACAGTAAAAGGATTAAAACCCACCTAGGGCATGCCCCAACTTAAATAACCTAATCAAATGGTCCCACCCACATTAAGTCTACACCTACAGAAATTAATTAATTTTAAGAGCTTGATCTTTTGTGGATGCATCTAACTTCAAACCATCATAATGCCTAACACAGAAGTACCCACATTTGTTAATTCCTTCAATATTCCTCTTCCCCTTCTTTCATTTTTACCTCCAAATATAGGTCAAAATATGGTTAGAGTGTTTCAGTTTATTTGAGGCATCTTCAAATTGAAATGTCTTTCTGTTTCCATAATACTCAATGCTATCTTTCCCAAAAATGTATTTCTATAAATTGTTCGTGGGTTAATAATCTATATTTCTTGTCATTTAAACAATTATAACATGCATAGATTGAATGATAAAGTTTTCCATTGAGAAATATAACATTCATTTATTCAAAAGGAGTTTATGTTTATTAGAATTCAAGACCATAAGAAAATCCTTAAAATTATCTAGAAGTGGACGACAAACATGAATATTATTACTTGAAAGAAAAATCCTTATTTGTTTATGGAAATTAAGTAATGGATATTAGTAATGCATTAAATAATGTCTATTATGAAGATTAATAAATAGCATATCATATCTTGAATGATATATGCAAAAGTACCAAATAAAGTTATTTATAAATATATAAGAAAATTTATTTATAGTTTATTCATGATGAGAATACAGACAATAATTATATTACTAAATTAAATGTGTTCACAATTTCTTCCTTTTTTTTGAACAAATGAGTAGCTAGCTGAATACACCATTTCATCCCTTGCCTCTAGCAGAAGACTTATTTATCTTAAAAGATCTATAACTGCTCTGGGGTTTTAATTGTAAAGAAAATAAGTTCTTAATTCAAAAGGTCAATTGTTAAGACATGGATAGTAAGTAGTCAATGAAAAGCCTGTTGGCCAAATCCTTGTCCACTCTACTTCCTGTTGCAGAATGTCCCTCCACCCTCTGTGTCAGATGGAAGTTTCAATTAGAACCTGGGTTCAGTACCATGGGAAGCATCCTGTCTTCTGATGCAGAGGCTAAAGATTTCCTTCTTTTTGTAATATCTCTTTGATATCTTTCTCAATAATAATTATAAAGTTTACTTCTGACTTATGGAAAATCCCATTTTCTTCTACTGAGAATTTTATGCAGTGATTATGTTTACACTTACACCTTCAATTTATCATGTATTTCATAATTATGCACAAATAAATGTTTAAGTGCAGCTCACAATGAAATACTTTCCTCTCCATCACTGGTTTATTATATTTTGCTTTTTAATAATGTGCCATTTAGTAAAAATGTGCCAAAGAGCCTTTCAATAATTTGAGTAGAATTGATCTTCAGGAAAAAACCAACTTAGAAGTACAGCATGTGTCCCGCCAACCATCCTTCTCAGCTCCAGTAGATCATTACTTAGGGCAAAAACTTGCAACCCAAATCAATTTTGAATAATATGCCATAAAATGGAGATTGTACTTCAGCATGCCATTTTATGGGTCAGCCATCAACTTCTAAATTTTCATAGAATAAATTTGAGGAATAATTAGAACATAAACTTTTTTTTAATTTTTAATTTTATGGAACATTCACAATGCTCATGGCATCTTTATTTAAACATATTAAACTTTAACATTTAACTTCAGTTTTTATAGAACTCTGTCTTGGTACATAAATTGATGTGATAAAAATTTGAGGAGGTATAAAAAAAGGTCCCTGCTTTCTGAGATCTATTTTGGTGAACACATAGACTTACACTACAGGACACCCACAAAAGCTTATAATATAAGTGTGTAGAGGGTCTATAGCAAGACTGAGTTATCCACTATGGTTATATATAATCTATTGTCAATAGTAACATTATAAGCATTAAGGCATTACAAGCATTAACAAAGCATAGTTTGTCCAAAAATTTTGCCACTATCCTTTTCCACAGTCTCTACAGGCTCTCTTTTAGCTTCCTAGCTGATAAAACAAATATCATACAAATGCCAAGAATGGGAATTTATTGGCTCACAGTTTTGAGACTAAGAGAAGTCCAAAATTGTGGTGTCAGAATGGTCCTGCTTTTCCCATAAACACTGACATTCTGTGCCTGGCTGCCAGGGATCTCTGGTCCTTGATTTTTCAGTTACATGGCAATGCACATGGTGACATCTTCCCTCTTCCATTCTGGCTGCTCACCATGGCCTCTTTCTCCTTTTGACTTGCACTCTGCTTATGAGGGAATCCAGTAATCCATATTAAAGCCAGCCTGATTCAGTCATACCACACTTTAGCTGAAGTAATATCTTGAATTTATAATGGGCAATCAGCAAGTAGAAAGCTGATCAAGACAAAGAACAGGTCCAAATTTTGGTGCCCAATTCAACCCACCACGGTGTCCATGTTGGATTCCCCAGGAATCCGACTCTGCTGGGATGGAATTTAGCATGCAGGATGTTAACGTTAAGGAGTGCTTTGGGCTAAACACTTGTGGAAGGGAGGAGGAAGGCCCAGGAGAGAGTAGAGGGAGAGGCCAAGTACATTCAATAGTAGCTATGGCTAACCCCACATTGAGATCCAGAGAAAACTGTCCTTCTGATTTGTCCCAAGCGTGAGCCTAGAGGGTCAGTGATTCATACTCCCACATTGATCTTTCATGGCATGTGTGGCCCTGATCAAGGCAGCTCTCTTTGCAGCTGAGGCAATCCATGAAGGGGCTGAAAGCTAGAAGCTGCTTATTAAAAGAATCCCCCTCCAAGAGGATCATGGGATGGGAGATCTTTGTGGCACATCAGAGCATCCATCACCTATTGTCATAGTTCAGAAACATTACACTGCTGCTCAGGGGCCTTTTGACCTGACTGTGCCTTTCATGACCAAACCTGTATTCTACTTTTCCCCCAACAACCTCCATTCTCTACTCCTACTCCTCTTCCTTTCACTGCTTCTTTGTTTTCCCAGTCTTTTTTCTTCATCCTGATTTCCTCATCTCATTTCCTGACTGTGTCAATTTGAACCTGTTTGTACCCCAGAAAAGCCATGCTCTTTAAATCCTAGTTCAATATTACTGGGTAGGATCTTTATGATTGTTTCCATGGGGATGTGACTCACCCAATTGTAGATGGAAACTTTTGATTAGATGGTTTCCATGGAGATGCATCTCTGCTTATTCAAGGTGGGGTTCCTTACTGGAGTCCTTTAAGAGGGAACCATTTTGGAAGAAGCTCAGTATCAACAGAGCCAACACAGCCAGAGAACTTTTGAGATGCAGAGGGAAAATGTCCCTGGGGAAGCCTTATGAAATGAGGAGAGAAAGCTTGCAGACATCCCCATTTGCCCTCCGGGTTGAGAGAAACTCCACACTTCAACCCATTTTGGGAGTTAAAGTATCTTTCTCTTGATGCCTTAATTTGGACATTTCCATGGCCTTAGAACTGTAAACTTGCAAGTTAATGCATTCACTTTTTAAAAGCTATTCCTTTTCTGGTATATTGCATTCTGGAAGCTTACAAAATAAATCAGATTTTGGTACCAGAGAAGTAGGATGCCGCTGTGGTTTGCAAATACCAAACATGTTGAAACAGCTTTCTAAATGCATAAGATTCTAGAAGACTTGTGGGGAGCTTGACAGAGAAGGCGTAGAAGGCTATGAAGAGACTGTTCATAGAAATGGAGACTCTAAAGATACTTCTGATAAGGACTTAGAAAGCAGTGCCACTCTTAAGGACTTGAAGATTGCAGGGGTGGGGATTCCCACCACATACCCAATCAATTCCCCCATTTGGTCTGTATTAAGAAAAGAGATTGGTCTTGAAAGATGACAGTGGATTATCATAAACTTAACAAGATAGTGACTCTGATTGCAGTTGCTGTTCCAGATGTGGTATCATTGATTGAGCAAGTAAGCACATCCTCTGGTACCTGGTATGCAGCTATTGATCTGGCAAATATTTTTTTCTCAATAGTTGTCAGTAATAACCAACAGAAACAGTTTGCATTCAGTGAGCAAGACCAGAAATATACCTTCACTGACTTACCTTAGGGATATATTAACTTTCCAGACCTTTGTCATAATCTTTTCCACAGGGACCTTGATCATTTCTCACTCCCATGACACACACACTGGTCCATTCTATTGATGATATCATGTTGAGTGGACCTAGTGAGCAAGAAGTAGCAACTACTCTAGACTTATTGGTAAGGTATTTGCATGTCAGTAGATAGGAAGTAAATCTAACAGAAACACTGGGGTCTTCCACCTCTGAAATTTCTAGGTGTCAGTGGTGTGGAGCATGTTGAGATATCCCTTCTAAGGTGAAGGATAAGTCATTGCATCTGGCCCCTCCTATGTCCAAAATGGAGGTATAATGCCTAGTTGGCCTCTTTGGATTTTGGAGACAACATATTCCTCATTTGGGTGTGCTACTCCAGCCCATTTACCAAGTGACTAGAACAGCTACTAGTTTTGAGTAGGAACTGGAATAAGAGGAGACTCTGTGACAGTTCCAGGCTGCTGTAAAAACTGTTCTGCCACTTGGGCCATATGATCAAGGAGCTCCAATGGTGCTGAAAGTGTCAGCGGCAAATAGAGATATTGTCTGGAGCCTTTGGAAGGCCTCTATAGGAGAATCACAACGCAGACCCTTAGGATTTTGGAGTAAAGCCTTACTATCTACTGCTTATAATACTCACCTTTTGATAAATAGTTTTTGGCCTGCTACTGGGCCTTAGAAACTGAATGCTTAACTATGGGCCACCAAGTTACCATGAGATTTGAGTTGTCTAATACGAGATGAGTGTTGTCTGACCCACCAAGCCTAAAGTTGGGCATGCAGAGCAGCACTGCATTATAAAATGGAAATGGTATGTAAGAGATAGAGCTCAAACAGGTCCTGAAAACACAAGTAAGTTATATGAGAAAGTGGTCAAATGCCCACGGCCCCCACTCCTGCCACATTACTTTCTCTTTCTCAGACTAAAGTTACAGCTTCATGGGGAGTTCCTTACAGTCAGATGACTGAGGAAGAGAAAACTTAGGCCTGGTTTACAAATGGTTCTGGATGATATGCATGTGCCACCTGGAAGTGGACAGCTGCAGCACTATAACACCTTTCTGGGATGTTCTTAAAGGATGGTGGTGAGAGAAAATCCTCCCAGTGGGTGAAACTTCAGGCCAGTGCACCTGGTTGTTTATTTTGCTTGGAAGGAAAATTGGCCAGAGATGCATTTGTATAATGATTCATGAACTGTTGTTAATGGGTTGGCTGGATTATCAGGGACTTGGAAGGAGTATGATTAGAAAATTGGTGACAAAGAGGTCCGAGAAGAGATATGTGGATGGACTTTTCTGAGTGGGAAAAAAAAGATTTTTGTGTCCCATGTGAATGCTTACCGGGGGTGACTTCAACAGAGGAAGGTTTGGGTAATCAAACAGATAAGATAACTTGTTCTGTTGATACAAGTCATCCTCTTTCCTCAGCCACTCCTTCTATTGCCCAATGGCCATGAACAAAGTGGGCATGGTGATAGGTATGGAGGTTATACATGGACTCAGAAACATGGACTTCCATTCACCAAGGCTGACCTGACTATGGCTACTGCTGAGTGCTCTGTCTGCCAGCAGCAGAGACCGACATTCAGTCCCAGATATGGCACCATTCCTGGAGGTAGTCAGCTTGCTACCTGGGGCAGGATGTTTATATTGGAACACTTCCATTATGGAAGGGGCAGCAATTTGTTCTTACTGACATAGACACACACATTCTGTTTATAACTTTGCCTTCCCTGTATACAGTGCTTCTGCCAAAAACTATCATGCATAGACTTATGGAATGCCTTATTCACCATCATGCTATGCCACATAGCATTGTTTCTGATCAAGGAACTCATTTCACAGCAAGTTAAGTGTGCAAATTGGCATATGTTCATGGAATTCTCTAGTCTTATCATGTTTCCCATCATCCAGAGGCACCTGGGTTGATAGAACAGTAGAATGGCCTTTTGAAGACCCAATTATAGCACCAACTAGGTGGCAGTACCTTGAAGGGCTGGGACAATGTTCTCCAGGAGGCTGTATATGTTCGGAATCAACATCCACTTTATGGTGTTATTTCTGCTATAGCCAGGACTCACAGGTTCAGGAATCAAGGGGTGGACATATGAGTGGGATCACTCACTATCACAACTAGTCATCTACTAGAAATTTTTTGCTTCCTGTCCCTGAAATCTTAAGCTCTGCTAGTCTACAAGTCTTAGTTCCAGAAGAAGGAGTGCTCTTACCCTGGGACAACAATTATTCCATTGAACTTGAAATTAAGACTGCCACCTGGCCACTTTGGGCTTTTCATACCTCTGAGTCAACAGACAAAGAAGGGGATAGCCATACCATCTGGGTGATTGTCCTGACTATCAAGGTGAAATAGGACCTCAATGCACAATGGATGTAAAGATTTTCCTGGAACACAGGAGACCCCTTAGGGCATCTCATAGTACTACCCTGTGCCCAGTGATTAAAATCAATGGAAAACTGCAACAACCCAATCCAGGCAAGACTACCAATGGCCCAGAAACTTCAGGAATGAAGGTTTGGGTCAACCCACAAGGCCAAAAACCACGGCCAGCTGAAGTGCTTGCTGAAGGTAAAGAGAACATACAATGGGGAGTGGAAGAAGGTAGTGATGAATATAAAATATGACCACATGACAGTTTCAGAAATGAGGACTGTGATGCTATGAATATTTCTTTCCTGTTTTTAATGAGTATATTTGTATTTGTATATAAAGCAAATATCTTGTTTTCCTCTTATCATTTGACATAAGTTGTATTGTTCATTTATAGTGTTTAAGTTATGAGATGCCAAGTTTAAGAGTGACTGCTATCTAAGGACTTGCACCCTATTCTGGAATTGGTACATTTCTGGCTGTATACAGGACAGTTGAGTAGTGTTATTTTGTTCTATTAAAAATTAAGCATGTTTTAAGGTGATGTGTATAACTGCCAAGTTGATAAAGGGTGGACTGTGATGGTTAGATGCTGGTGTCAACTTGGCCAGGTGATCATGTCTGTTTGGTCATTACTAATGTTTGGTCAGGCCAGCACTATCATGGTTGGTTGATAAAACCAAAAGCCTGGTTTATGAAATCATCAGTTGGATTTAACCCAGTTAGTTGAAAACTTTTAAGCAAGAAGTGAGAATGTTCACTGCTTCTTCAGCCAATGGGCCTCTCCTTGGAACTTCATTGAGACTCCTCATTGGAGTTGCCAGCTTTACAGCCTGCCCTACAGATTTTGGACTCTTCATTCCAACAGTTGCATGAGACACCTTTATAAATCTCATATTTACAGGTATCTCCTGTTGGTTGTTTCTCTAAATAGCCCTGACTAATACAACCCCTTTTAAGGACATTTTTGCTACTTGGCAATTCTAAAATATGATCATTTCATTCCATACAATATTAACAAAAATAATCACTCATTTAGTAGTTAGTTGAAGTATACTAACTATCAGATGACTTTAGATTATAAAGTTTTAAAAACCCTCTATATTTACAATCTTAAATTTAAAAAAATTATAACTTATAATCTTATTATCCTATATATTTTCCTCAGGGGAAAGAATACCTTGTTTTATACTTCTTTTGAATCATACCTAGCTTCTAGAAGATTGCTGGACACATAGGAAAAATTAAGACATTCTCCTCTTAAATTCATCAAGTTTCTATTAAGACAATAAAGTAATGCACAATTGTGATCCCATATGTTCACATGAATGGATGCTCAAGCAGTAGAACCTGTTGTGGTTGATATTCTTTTTATTGTTTTCCTAACAGTCAGTGGCAGATCAGAAAAGATCACCTGTTCAGCCACCTTCTGAATTCTGAAGGAAAGGATTATTATCCAAAGAGAGAGTGTCATAATGTATTTCTTATGTATTAGTGGAGAGTCTTTTAAGAATAAGTAGACTTGCATTCTAACAAATGCTGCACTGACTCCATTTGGTCTTAATGTTCATAGGGGATTAAATGTCACTTTTCCTGGGGAGGTGTCCTTAGCGTATTTCAACATGCAATGTATCCCCCACTGGGAAGGCCTTAGGAAGATAACTGTGCTTTATAATATGCCCCCTTTCTTGCCGTTTTTAGCACAGACCAATTTCTGACAAAAGGTGAAGTAAAAGGAAGAGTCCTACCAGTTTGTTCAGTTCCAGAGCTGAAAGTATCTAATAAACCTATTATTTTCTCAACAACCTAGGATGTGGACAGTTATGAAGTAATTCAAAGTGCTGAAAATATCCCCAAATACCCTTTCTTCTTTAAGAAAATTTAAATTAATTCTAATTCTGAAGGAATATCTAATATTATAAAATAATGATCTTTTTGATATATTTAGAAAATAAGACTCCTTTACCCCCTTTAAATATGCAAACATTTGCAAGTTCATTCTGTTCTATATATGATTTCTTTTCCTTAAGGAATGCTTATCTTATAACCAAAAATATTTAATATCATTCATTAGTGATGAAATTGAGCAAATACACAAAATGAACTTTGGAATTAGTGCAACTCCTTTTTTTCAAATTGTGTATTTAAAACTTAGTTTGTGCTCAGAGTCATGTGATAAGATTTAAAGGCTTTTTACTTTGGGTCTTCTTGAAATGGGTGGAAAATTTAAAAAGTGCTCTGGAAATGCTACTGTAAAATGAATAGTGTGTGAAAAAGAGGAAAAGAAGGTAAAATGATTAAAATTAAAATATTTCCAAAGTCTAATGTTGTGATCTCAAAGGTAATTTAATGTGATAAACATATTGCAGCACTTGGAATGGAAGAGTCCAACACTGTGAGAATGGAAGAGTTCAACACTAATTTAGAGCCCCAAATTAGTATCTTTGAGAAATCTTGGTGGAAGATAACATCTTTCTACTTAAATATATTATGCCTAATACACTTTGCCAGTCATTTACATTCATAGAGAATTCTGTTGAGGAAGGTATTAAAATTTGGATGACAAATTTTTTGATTTTTTGTTTTCATAACACCTAAGTTATGCATGTTTTACTCAATACAATACATAGTGATATGTAAGAAATAATGTCTTAATATACAGCAAAAATCATGTCTCTGTCCAATTTGATTTTGCGAGGAACTTAAGCTCCTTGGAGAAATACTTTTCAGTATCAACTTGATAGTTTATTGTTCAGTTCTAAATTGGAAAGGTTTTTGGAAATTAAGTAAACATTTTTTGTTTTTTAATCCTAATTCAATAAATGGTTGATCAATTTCATTTAAAATTTACAAGCCAAACTTAGAGAGAGTCAGGATTATTAAATTGGAGAGCAGATTCATTTTCTCAGGGTAAATATATGAAATACATAAAGAATACATAAGTCTTATTTGATTATGAGAACCGCTCTTGGAAGTAGAACTGCAAAGTCTTGTTAAAAGATGCATTTCCTTTTTGCTGACTTTGCATTAACCACAAGTTAATGGTTTAAAAGATTTATTGGAGTTACTGAGAGTAAACACATTCAATTTTGGAACTCCATTTCTTTCCTAGGCTGGAGATTTTGGAATGCAGAAACCAAGAGAGCCACAGAAGATTGGTAGCTGGGAGGTATTTAAGTGTTTTTATATTTTTGAGAACATAAGCAGCCTAGAATTTTCCGGGATTTTATCAACTAATTTGAAACTCAGATATCCTATAATTCATTCACTGGATGATCTACTGAGCATTTGCTATATTTATGCATTATTGTAGATTATGAAAGGTTTCATTTGGGATTATTATCAACAGAATCTAATGAATTAGTTAAGGGAGAATACACTATTAAAGGATATCAAATAACTTGTAGAATTCTGGTAGGCCCTAAAACTTAGCCTTAGAACAATAAGGTCAGGAGTAAAACACACATGCATGCACACACACACACACACACACACACATCACAAGCAAGGTATTTCAAGAGGAAATCCAATAACAAGCCTTAAATGGAATTTATGTCTACCACTTCTAGCCACATTGGTGTCCAGTAAGTACATTTTTGGTTATGGTGACTGTTCTAGGTATAACATATAAAAATGGAGCTCTAGTTATAGAAAACTCAAAGATTGATTATACATATATTCTGAGTACAAGTCACAGACATGTGTCTGTGTACTAGATTCTTGAAATTAGATATGTGATTCTTTCTTCAAATAGAAATATAAAATCTATAGTATTTGATCAGACATATGATTCCCAAAATACATTTCTCTGATAATAGCATAGTAATAGCAGTAGCAGAAGCAACCATTTGTTGACTTGGAATGCAACATATTTTCTTGTTTGATTTGTAACCCAATAATTTGTATTATGTAAAAAGAAGAAAGTGAAGATGGGTAGTTGAATTTGGGAAAAATGCCCATCTTAAACATGATATATCAGGTCCAATGAGAGTGAACAGCTTATTTCAAATATTTCTGACCTTAGTGCTAGATAAGACAAGTCTCTAACATATATTAGTTATAAACATTAATATAAGTCTTAAGAGGTGTAGCCATTGAAGTTGACTTCAGTTTTCACAACTAATAGTGAAAACAGTGCTTACCTTCTATAAATGTTGTGGTTTTCTGAAATTTAATATGTGCTCAGAGGAATTTAAGACAATGCCATTAATAGGTATCATTAGTATTGTCCTCTTTCAGAAGGAACAATGAAAACAGCAGAAGAAAGCAGCCAATATTAACTAAATCAAAGCTACATGTTTTTTTAATCTGGGTTGTGATAAAATTAATATGTGTGCTTGAATTCTGACTTTTAAGGTGATCTCCCTACCCAGAACAGTAGGGAAAGTTCAGCATAAGTAGCAGGCATCCGCTTTGTAAACATATGTCAAGATAGTTTGAAAGGTAGTTAATATTTTAATAAGGGAATCATGACTTGGAAAGCTGTAGGACTTAAATAACCTAGCATTTTCTGAGTAAGAATGAGAAGGAGTAAGATGGTAGGATGAAACTGAGTGTACAAATAAATGTAGACACTGAGGTTTAATTATACTGTGACTGCAAATCCAAACAACTAGCATGTGGAAGGACCCAAGCTAGAACTTCAGTTTCTGTGATTCCAACATCCAAATGTTTTACCATCAGATAAGGGAAGATGAACTGTGTTGGTGTGGGTGTCTAAAGTTCTGAGGTAGAGAATGAAGGTGAAGATCTAATTAACAGCCTATTAAATCTACACCACTGTTCTATTCAAGTCTTAGGTTGGTATGTCCTAGAATTGGTCATGAGACAATGATATAAATCTAAACAGTTTACTTATGAAGTATACCCAGGAAGCACCACTAGGGAAATCAAGAAGTAGGACGGGGAATGAAGAAAGCCAATAAAATTTTACTAAGTAGAGTTCTCTGAAGAACTCTGGACCAGTGCAGCGGGGGAGATCTTCAAGGCATCTCAAAGAGTAAAGGATATCTACTACAGCTTCAATATGTGAGACTTGTTCCTCACCTATATTGAAAAATTTGTAAAAATACATTTTGAAAACTATTGACATACCTATAATTAGCACAGTGTCTGTATACACTGGACACTTAGTGCTGGCCAAATTAATGTCTTAAACATTGTCACAGTCAAAATGAATCTAGAAACCAGACTGTCCTGTGAATTGGCTGAAGTTCTGCTGTGCTGAGCTTGGTGCTGAGCTTGGACTGGATTCCGGCCTTTGGTCTCTGACTTGGACCTTCCCTTGGCCAAATATTGGCTCTGACTTGGTTCTGTGTCTCACCCTAATACTTGCTATAACCTTTTATTTTTTTAATTAGAGAAGCTGTGCATAAAATACAGGATTCCCATAAACCTCCTATTATTAACTTGCATTGTGTATTACATTTGTTACAGTTGTTGACAGCACATTTTTATAATTGCATTATTAACTATGGTCAATGGTTTAAGGTAGGGTTTACTGTTTATGTTGTGCAGATCCATGCATTTTTAAAATTATTCTAATACCATATATGCAATCTAACATTTCTCTTTTTAACCACATTCAAATACATAATATAGTATTGTTAATTACATTCACAATAGTGGGCTACCATGACAACCATCCATTACTAAAACTATGCTATCACTCCAAATAAAAACTCTGCACATTTTAAGCATTAACTTCCAATTTCCTACCCCAACCATTCCCTGGTATCCTATATTCTAGATTCTATGAGTTTGCTTATTCTAATTATTTCATATTGATGATGGCATACAATATTTGTCCTTTCATGTCTGGCTTATTTCACCAAAATGATGTTTTCAAGAGTCATCCATGTTGTTGCATGCATCAGAACTTTGTACCCCTTTTCAACAGAATAATATTCTATTGTGAATATATACCACATTTTGTTTATGCATTCATCAACTGAGGGGCACTTAGGGTGCTTCCATCTTTTGGCAACTGTGACTAATGCTGTTATGAACATCAGTGTGCACGTACCTTTTTGAGTTGTCTGCTTTCAATTATTTTGGGTACATACCTAGAAATGGGATTGCTGAGTTACACAATAATTGTGCCAGTTGGAAAGGATTTATGTATCCCAGAAAAGTCATGGCTTAATCCTAATCCATGGAAGCTGTTGGTTCTTTTAATCCTCATCCAGTACAACAGGCTGTAAGATTGATTAGATTATCTCCATGGTGATGGGCCTCTGCCCATTCCATGTGGGTCTTGATTAGGTTAGTGAATCCTTTAAAAGAGGAAGCATTTTGGAGAAAACTTTAGAATGATGAGATAGCCACAAGAACTACTATAGCCCACACAGCCAGAGACTTTTGGAGATGAAGAAGGAAAATGCCCCCTGGGCATTTCTTCATGAAAGAAGCCTGGAGAGAAAGCTAACAGACTTCACCATGTTTGCCATGTGCCTTTCCAATTGAAAGAGAAACCCTGAACTCCATTGGCCTTTCTTGAGTGAAGGTAACCTCTTGCTGGTGACTTAATTTGGACATTTTGATAGACTTTCTTTAATTGGGTCATTTTCAAGGTTTAAAACTGTAAACTAGCAACTCATCAAACTCCCCATTTTTAAAAACCATTCCATTTCTGGTATATCACATTCTGGTAGCTAGCAAACTAGAACAGTAATTCTATACTTAACTTTTTGAAGAACTAACAAACTGTCTTCCACAGTGACTGCATCATTTAAATTCTCCCCAGCAATGAACAAGCATCCCTAGTTCTCCATATCTTCTCCAACACTTAAAAATTTCCATATTTTAAAAAAATAGTGGCCATTCTAGTGAATGTGAAATGGTATTTCATTGTGGTTTATAATTTGCATATTCCTAATGGCTAATGATCTTGAACATATTTTATATAACCTTTAAAAGCCTCAAGGGATATTTTCGGGTCTAGATCCTTCAGTCTGAAATTGTGCTCATCATCCCTGATGATGTATGCATTTTTCTGTGCAAGCCATATATTGTCTTTACATCTCTACAATCCTTCTCCAGTTCCTGATCTCAGACCAAACATTTGCAAGAAGAAAAATGAGGCTGAAGCTAAAGATACACTGATTTTTAATATGAAAAATTCAGCCCTTGCTTATAATTAAACCAGTTAGAGATTTATCTGAAATGGCTTTCTTAGAACTCAAAGATTAGACAAAAATCATCCTGAAATACACACTAAACATATTGAGAAAAGCTTAGGATGGAAGGCCCACTCTAATGCTGATCTTCTTGTCTATCTTCTACTTTTCCTTTTTATATTTTCCTGGTGTACAGAGAATAAGAATTAGAATATCCTCTGTTTTAGTTTGCTAGCTGCTGGAATGCAATATACCAGAAATGGAACAGCTTTTAAAAGGGAGAACTTAATGAGTTGCTAATTTACAGTTCTAAGGCTGAGAAAATGTCCTAATTAAAGCAAGTCTATAGAAACGGTCAACACTTACAAATCCTGAACTCCATTGGCCTTCAGGCCAATTAAAACAAGTCTATAGAAATGGTCAATCAAAGGCATCCATCCAGGAAAAGATACCTTGGTTCAAGAAGGCTGATGAAGTTCAGGGTTTCTCTCTCAAGTGAGACGGCACATGGTGAACATAGACAGGACTTCTCTCTCATCTGGAAAGGCACATGGTGGACACGGCATCATCTGCAGCTTTCTCTCCTGGCTTCCAGTTTCATGATGCTCCCTGGGAGGCATTTTCTTTCTTCATCTCCAAAGGTCACTGGCTGGTGGACTCTCTGCTTCGTGTTGCTGTAGCATTCTCTGCTCTCTCTGAATCTCCCATTCTCCAAAACATTTCCCCTTTTATAGGACTCCAGTAAACCAACCAAGACCCTCCCAATTGGGTGGAGACATGTCATCACCTAATCCAGTTTAAAACCACTCTTGACTAAATCACATCATCCAGGGAGATGATCCAATCAGTCTCAAACATGCAGTATTGAACAGGGATTATTCTACCCTTATGAAATGGGATTTTGGTTAAATCACAGATTTTCTAGGGGCATACTTCCTTACAAACCAGTTCACCCTCCCTCAAATTACTTTCCATGAGTCACTCATCGTGCAGATCACATTTTCTAAAGTATGTGGTCTAGTACTGCCACCATTCTAAAATGGGTTCCCAGGAACTGTAGGAAACATCCAAACTCATTGCATAGCAATTATTCTCTTCGCAGATATCATTCTGACCTGTTCTATCACTCTACCCCCTTATTCAGGTGCCCCAGTCCCATAAACATCTGGTATGTCCCTTTAACATGCCAAGCACATTTCCACCTCAGTGCCTTGAACTTCCTCTTTCCTCTGCCTGGAGCATGGAGCAATACTTCCCTAGATATCAATAATGGACATGCCTTAACTTCATTCAGGTTTCTGTTCAAATAAGGACTTAAGAACTAACCTATATAAAAAAATACCATCACTTTCTATGCCTTTACTCTGATATAATGTCCTTCACAGCATTTATTTATTTTGTATTGGTTTATTTGTTCACTTTCTTCCAACAGAAAAGGTAAGGTACAAGAGAATATGGAGCTTATCTTTTCTGTTTTCCATTACATTCTCAGTCTGGGCTTTTAATGAATTTTTTGTATGATTAAATTGAATAATCATGTGAGAATCCTAGCATGGTGCCTGTTGCTCCATTTAAAAGTACTTTTGTTATTAAAACAGGGGTCAGCATTACAGTCCTTGGGTAAAGTCCAGCTCCTCACCTGTTTTTATAAATAAAGTTTTGCTGGAACACAGTCACACCTATTTGTTGGTGTACTTTCTAGGGCTGCCTTCATGTTGTAATGGCACAGCTGAATAGTTGTGACAGAGATTTTACACCTTGTAGAGTCTAAAATATTTACTATTTTGTCCTTGGAGAAAAAGGTTTGCTTTTCATCCAGCATGACAGGAATGCATGAATGGAAAGGATGAATGAAAAGAGTACAAATGAATAAGTAAATCCCCATCTTGCTTGGATGATGATTATAGCTATTTCTGCATGAATCATCATTTAAATCTTTAGTACTGGGTTTTAAGCGAGCCCATTTTCAAATTGTAGCAAAAATGTAAATGTCATCCCTTCTGCATCTAAAATTGAGAGCTTAGACAGGTTGAACTCTGAGAACCAGAAGTTAAAGGATTTGCCAAAGGCCACACAGCAAGTCAGCTGTATAGCTGATGCAAGATCCAAGGTCTCTTCATTTTTGGCCCATTTCTTTCTCAATTATATATGTGGATATCACTAACAAAAATTAAGCCACTTCAGACTTTTTTTTAAAGCTGATTAAAGCCTGTGAGGCTGGTATTGTCAAGATGATTTTTTGGCAATCCTCTTCTCAATGAGTAAAATGGATATTTTAGAGAGAAGCTTAATTTTCAAATGCTTTCTTTGATGAGGTGTACAGCTTTCATAGCTGAGTTGTAGTAAGTGGGGGTGATTTTCTTTGTGTCTTCTTGAGATATCCTAATCACTGGAAAGTATCCCATGCCATTCTCCCTAGGCAGGCTGATGCCTCAGTAGTTTTTGTTACTCCCTGGCAAAAGAATACAGAGTATTCCACCCATCTACCTAAGTAGGAAAAAAAATCACTGTTGTATTAAAAAAGAATCATGTTTAAATTTAGAAAGGAACTTTGTGAGGAGTCAGGAAATGAGGGTTCCATTCCTGGATCATCTTTGTTAATCTTGGTAACTATCATATATTTTTTGTAGTTACCATATATTTTTAAGCTGTTATTCAAAACAGTACTTGGTTCACCGTTGATATTTAATGAATATTGTTGATTGAATAAATGGATGAAAGGATAAATAGAAAATACAGAATTTATCATTAAAATGAAAAAATGGGAGGAATAGCACATTTAAAGCAGAAGATAACTTGTTAGCAAAGTTTTTTCTGATAAGAAAAGCTGAGAATTTGAAAAATTATTTTGGTTGTAAAAGGATTTAAGAGGAGGGTGATAGGGCTCACCAACCAGATTGAATTTTGGTTTTGTTTCATTGGTTGGTTTTAAGGGCATTTAGGTATAACTTTGCTTAGTGAGAAAAGAGTTGAGACCCATGTTTGGGAACATATGAAATTTTCTGCTATTTAAGCCATGCTTAAGAGGAGACTAAATATTACTTAAAATATCCAATACAAAAGCCATTCGAATTACCTTGTGTCTAAAAAGCTACTATGATATCTTTTGAAGAGGTGAGTAAGGCCAGAGTAGTTCTGTGGAGCAAGATGAAAGAGGGCTGTATTGGGCAAATTGATTCTGATGGGTAGTGAGAGAAACTTAATTCATAATTGGTTAAGTTAAACAAATGGATATCTGTAGGAGTTCATTGGCTTATAGAACTAAAAAAAAAAAAATGTAGGCTTGTCCTGGTCTTCAAGCCTGGATAAATTCACGTGATCAAGTAATTTATCTAGGAAATTTTGTTCCTGCCACCTCTGAGAGCTGCATTTTTTCTGGGCTGATTTTCTGTCCAGGCAGTTCCCTCTTTTTGACAGCACCAGGTTAACCACACACCATACAGCTCATGGTATCAAAGACAAGATGGTGATATTCTCCTGCTTGGTGACAGTGCCAGCTGTGGATATATGACACAGGCGGGAGTAGAGGAGAGGCAGTTATTTGGGAGTGGGGGGATACCAGTGCAGCCTACTGTGGGGGAACTAACCCTCTTACAGAAGATGACAATCCCTTGGATATCTGGAATACATTCTAATGGAAGTTTTTCAAATTTAAAAAATGTGCCATTTTTTTAATTGTTTATTCAAGAAACTCCCTCCAGGACTCACATCTGGTTTGAGTCATATGTCTGGTCCTAGATCACTCACTGTATCTAATACACAAGACCTGATTATAGGCAAGAATTCTGGGCCTTATATCTGATAGCCCAGAAGTACAGAGATTGAGACAGGAACAGTTCCCAGGAGGAGGACATGAGAGGCAGATAATAAATGGGAAAAAATTTCAATTCCATGTTGAAGAAGAAACCTAAGACTGAATCTTAGAAAGGATATCTTTTCAAAAATTACATATTCAAGGGAGTGGTTCCCTCTAGCTGTACAGAATACAAGGTAAAATTATTGAGGATTTTCTATCTATCTATCAATTTCCTTAGTTGTCTCTAGTCTATCTTTGTGTGAAAGTTTCTCTTACTAACCATCTCACTCCTTTACTCAGGAGAAGTAGGTATGGACTTGAGAGATAACCCTCTCCAAAAATTTAATATTATCATTAAAGAAACAATGGGCACTCAGAAAGTGAAAATAGCTATTTTTAAAAGCTTTTTTTATTGCAAAATATAACATATTTACCAAAAAACCAATAAATTTCCAAGTACACTTTAACAAGTAGTTGTAGAACAGATTTTAAAGTTTGGTATGGGTTACAGTTCCACGATTTTTCGATTTTTCTTCAAGACACTGGAGACCAGAAGTAATATCAATATAATGATTCAGCAGTCATACTCATTTGTTAAATCCTATCTTTTCTCTGTTATACTCCTCCCTCTCCTATTTTTTCTTGTTTCTGATGAATAACATATATATAAAAAAGCAAAAAAATTCAAAGTACATTGCAACAATTACTTATAGAGCAGATCTCAGAGTTTTGTATGCATTGCAATTCCACAATTTTAGGTTTTTACTTCTAGCTGTTCTAAGGTACCGGAGTCTAAAAGAAATATCAATATAATGATTCAGCACTCATACTCATTTGTTAAATCCCTACCTTCTCTGTATAACTTCACTGTTATCTTTGATCTTTCTCCCACTCTTTAGGGATATTTAGGGATATGCCCATTGTAACTTTTTCATGCTGGAAGGGGCTGATGACAATATGGGGTAGAGGAATGGAGCTATTTGATGATCTGTAGAGGCTGGGTCCTCTGCTAAAATGACTTTTTAATCATCCACCCAACCTGCTTAAGACTTGACCTCTACTATCCAATTCTGCAAGGTGTGTATTTGTGTGTGTGTGTGTGTTTAAAAAGTTCAATTAAAAGGGATAGAGACTAACACTTATTCTGAGACGGTGATATTCTGAATCATGTGCTGGGCCTTTTATTTTAGACATTCAACCAAAATTTATTAAGCATATACTATTTTCTGACAATGAAGAAGACAAAGGACCAAAGAGTTAGACAAGGTTCCTTCTCTCATAATTTATAGTCTAAAGATTTTGATTATCACTGGTGATAAAAAGATACGGCAGTACAGAAGAAGGAGGAGGATGGGGCAAGATGTCTAAATTGCCTTGTAGATGGGAAATCTGAATCTAAGAAGGTTAGCTGAAACATGGATCATAAAGAGCTAAAAATATCAAGCTCTCTAGGAAGAAGTTTACATATAGTGGAAAATAGTATGAAGGTGCTGATAGAGAAGCAAACATAGTTTGTGAAGGATTCATAAAGTACAGTATGTCTGCCATAGAGTAAAAGTTGGAGTGAAGAAGAGAAAGAAAGCTTGTGTTTGTGGCCAGATCATGTTGTAGGTGATAAGCCACTGCTAAAAAGTTTTGATTGCAGAATGAAAAACCATTAGAGGGTTTTAAGTATGAAGAGATGCAATTATTCTTTTTAAATATTGTTTTCATATCTTCATATAATAGTTACAAGAACTCTGTTTTCCAAATATCATGCCTGTTTAACAGATGGTAAAGATTACTACTGCTCAGAAGTACCCTCAGTGACAACTGAGTGCCTAAAATGGGATTCAAGATAAAGCCTATATGACTAAAATGACCTTTCCATCAGGCTAGAGTTTATCTCGCTATAGCCACTAAATCATCTCTTTCTCAGAAAACCACAGCCATACGATCTTAAAAACAAACAAACAAACAAAAAGACATTGGGGAAAAAATGAGCCTTCTTTCCATGGAATATAAAATATATTGTCCCAAATCTGCATTTATATACATTGTTAATTCTATTTTCTCTTTTATTGTAATGTTCTTGAACCCTTTCTCAAAACTGAATATCAGAGTTCTTTCATATTTTTCTTTTTTTTTGAAAATTAAGTCCTTTGAAAATGTTACTTGGGGTCAAATTAAGCAATCCAAATAAAATCCATCAACATGTATGAAAAGCTTATGTTAAAGCTGAGGATCAAGAATCAGAGACAATGACTGAGGTTTCTGTCATGTTCATTAATTTTCAATTAGTTGGGGAATATTTTTCAACTGTTGCCTCTTTAGTCATTGTTCTTAATGTAGTATTATCTATAATTAAGGAAATTGACCTGAATTAATATTTTTGCACCTTTTCCTAACACAGCTCAGGGGTAAATAGTATAATTTGCTATTTCTCCCTTGATCTTCTTTCCTTTTTTTTCTGTTTTGAGTTGCTTTAATTTTCTGTTAGCACTGCATTAGTAGAAGTGGGTTAATTCTGTGGTTCTTTCCTTGTCCATCACACAGTATCCAAGATTGCTGTTGTATTCCACAGGATTAAAAAAAAAATCAATGCAAAACGAGCCACTAGATTACAATTCTGGCTTTACAACACCATGTGTACACACACATAAATTTCATATGAAATGGGAGAAATCCTGTGGATATGACAGGCTATGTTATTGATCCTGAATGTTGAGCATATTTGAGATGATTTGCCTAATGCCATAGTGTAAATTGAAAGCAATTTCAAGTGACCAGGAAATCAGAGATTTAGCTGAGTGTAATAGAGATAGCATTTTTTTTTTTTTTTTTTTTTTTATTAATTAAAAAAAGAATTAACAAAACAATTAGAAATCATTTCAATGTACATGTACAATCAGTAATTCTTAATAACATCACATAGTTGCATATTCATCATTTCTTAGTACATTTGCATCGATTTAGAAAAAGAAATAAAAAGACAACAGAATAAGAATTAAAACAATAATAGAAAGAAAAAAAAAACAAAAAAAACAAAAACAAAAACCTATACCTCACATGCAGCTTCATTCAGTGTTTTAACATAATTGCATTACAATTGGGTAGTACTGTGCTGTCCATTTCTGAGTTTTTATATCCAGTCCCGTTGTACAGTCTGTATCCCTTCATCTCCAATTATCCCTTCTCTTTTTTTTTTTAATTAACAGAAAAAAAGAAATTAACCCAACATTTAGAGATCATACCATTCTACACATGCAATCATTAATTCTTAACATCATCACATAGCTGCATGATCATCATTTCTTAGTACATTTGCATTGGTTTAGAAGAACTAGCAACATAACCGAAAAAGATATAGAATGTTAATATAGAGAAAAAAATAAAAGTAATAATAGTAAAATCAAAACAAAACAACACAAAACAAAACAAAAACCTATAGCTCAGATGCAGCTTCATTCAGTGTTTTAACATGATTACTTTACAATTAGGTATTATTGTGCTGTCCATTTTTGAGTTTTTGTATCTAGTCCTGTTGCACAGTCTGTATCCCTTCAGCTTCAATTACCCATTGTCTTACCCTGTTTCTAACTCCTGCTGAACTCTGTTACCAATGACATATTTCAAGTTTATTCTCGAATGTCGTTCACATCAGTGGGACCATACAGTATTTGTCCTTTAGTTTTGGCTAGACTCACTCAGCATAATGTTCTCTAGGTCCATCCATGTTATTACATGGTTCATAAGTTTATCTGTCTTAAAGCTGCATAATATTCCATCGTATGTATATACCACAGTTTGTTTAGCCACTCTTCTGTTGATGGACATTTTGGCTGTTTCCATCTCTTTGCAATTGTAAATAATGCTGCTATAAACATTGGTGTGCAAATGTCCGTTTGTGTCTTTGCCCTTAAGTCCTTTGAGTAGATACCTAGCAATGGTATTGCTGGGTCGTATGGCAATTCTATATTCAGCTTTTTGAGGAACCGCCAAACTGCCTTCCACAGTGGTTGCACCCTTTGACATTCCCACCAACAGTGGATAAGTGTGCCTCTTTCTCCGCATCCTCTCCAGCACTTGTCATTTTCTGTTTTGTTGATAATGGCCATTCTGGTGGGTGTGAGATGATATCTCATTGTGGTTTTGATTTGCATTTCTCTAATGGCCAGGGACATTGAGCATCTCTTCATGTGCCTCTTGGCCATCGTATTTCCTCTTCTGAGAGGTGTCTGTTCAAGTCTTTTTCCCATTTTGTAATTGGGTTGGCTGTCTTTTTGTTGTTGAGATGAACAATCTCTTTATAAATTCTGGATACTAGACCTTTATCTGATATATCATTTCCAAATATTGTCTCCCATTGTGAAGGCTGTCTTTCTACTTTCTTGATGAAGTTCTTTGATGCACAAAAGTGTTTAATTTTGAGGAGTTCCCATTTATTTATTTCCTTCTTCAGTGCTCTTGCTTAGGTGTAAGGTCCATAAAACCGCCTCCAATTGTAAGATTTATAAGATATTTCCCTACATTTTCCTCTGTTTTATGGTCTTAGGCCTGATGTTTAGATCTTTGATCCATTTTGAGTTAACTTTTGTATAGGGTGTGATATACGGGTCCTCTTTTATTCTTTTGCATATAGATATCCAGTTCTCTAGGCACCATTTGTTGAAGAGACTGTTTGTCCCAGGTGAGTTAGCTTGATTGCCTTATCAAAGACCAAATGTCCATAGATGAGAGGGTCTATATCTGAACACTCTATTCGATTCCATTGGTCAATATATCTATCTTTATGCCAGTACCATGCTGTTTTGACCACTGTGGCTTCATAATATGCCTTAAAGTCAGGCAGCGTGAGACCTCCAGCTTCGTTTTTTTTCCTCAAGATACTTTAAGCAATTTGGGGCACCTTGCCCTTCCAGATAAATTTGCTTATTGGTTTTTCCATTTCTGAAAAGTAAGTTGTTAGGATTTTGATTGGTATTGCGTTGAATCTGGAAATCAATTTAGGTAGAATTGACATCTTAACTATATATTTAGTCTTCCAATCCATGAACACGGTATGCCCTTCCATCTATTTAGGTCTTCTGTGATTTCTTTTAACAGTTTCTTCTAGTTTTCTTTGTATAGGTCTTTTTCTCTTTAGTTAAATTTATTCCTAAATATTTCATTGTTTTAGTTGCAATTGTAAATGGAATTCCTTTCTTGATTTCCCCCTCAGACTGTTTATTACTACTGTATAGAAACACTACAGATTTTTGAATGTTGATCTTATAACCTGCCACTTTGCTGTACTCGTTTATTAGCTCTAGTAGTTTTACTGTGGATTTTTCAGGGTTTTCAACATATAGTATCATATCATCTGCAAACAGTGATAGTTTTACTTCTTCCTTTCCAATTTTGATGCCTGGTATTTCTTTTTCTTATCTAATTGCTCTGGCTAGAACTTCCAACACAATGTTGAATAACAGTGGTGATAGTGGACATCATTGTCTTGTTCCTGATCTTAAGGGGAAACTTTTCAGTTTTCCCCCATTGAGGATGATATTAGCTGTGGGTTTTTGATATATTCCCTTTATCATTTTAAGGAAATTCCCTTGTATTCCTATCCTTTGAAGTGTTTTCAACAGGAAAGGATGTTGAATCTTGTCAAATGCCTTCTCTGCATCAATTGAGATGATCATGTGATTTTTCTGCTTTGATTTGCTGATATGGTGTATTACATTAATTGATTTTCTTATGTTGAACCATTCTTGCATACCTGGGACGAATCCTACTTGGTCATGATGTATAATTCTTTTAATGTGTTGCTGGATTCGATTTGCTAGAAGTTTGTTAAGGATTTTTGATTCTATATTCATTAGACAGATTGGTCTGTAGTTTTCTTTTTTTGTAATATCTTTGCCTGGTTTTGATATGAGGGTGATGTTGGCTTCATAGAATGAATTAGGTAGCTTTCCCTCCACTTCAATTTTTTTGAAGAGTTTGAGCAGGATTGGTACTAATTCTTTCTGGAATGTTTGGTAGAATTCACCTGTGAAGCCATCTGGTCCTGGACTTTTCTTTTGGGGAAGCTTTTGAATGACTGATTCAATTTCTTTACTTGTGATTGGTTTGTTGAGGTCATCTATTTCATCTTGAGTCAAAGTTGGTTGTTCATGTCTTTCCAGGAACCCGTCCATTTCCTCTAAATTGTTGTATTTATTAGCGTAAAGTTGTTCATAGTATCCTGTTATTACCTCCTTTATTTCTGTGAGGTCAGTGGTTATGTCTCCTCTTACATTTCTGATCTTATTTATTTGCATCCTCTCTCTTCTTCTTTTTGTCAATCTTGCTAAGGGCCCATCAATCTTATTGATTTTCTCATAGAACCAACTTCTGGCCTTATTGATTTTCTCTATTGTTTTCATGTTTTCAATTTCATTTATTTGTGCTCTAATCTTTGTTATTTCTTTCCTTTTGCTTGCTTTGGGGTTAGCTTGCTGTTCTTTCTCCAGTTCTTCCAAATGGATAGTTAATTCCTGAATTTTTGCCTTTTCTTCTTTTCTGATATAGGCATTTAGAGCAATAAATTTCCCTCTTAGCACTGCCTTTGCTGCGTCCCATAAGTTTTGATATGTTGTGTTTTCATTTTCATTCGCCTCGAGGTATTTGCTAATTTCTCTTGCAATTTCTTCTTGGACCCAGTCGTTGTTTAGGAGTGTGTTGTTGAGCCTCCACGTATTTGTGAATTTTCTGGCACTCTGCCTATTATTGATTTCCAACATCATTCCTTTATGGTCCGAGAAAGTGTTGTGTAAGATTTCAATCTTTTTAAATTTGTTAAGACTTGCTTTGTGACCCAGCATATGGTCTATCTTTGAGAATGATCCATGAGCACTTGAGAAAAAGGTGTATCCTGCTGTTGTGGGATGTAATGTCCTATAAATGTCTATTAAGTCTAGTTCATTTATAGTAATATTCAGATTCTCTATTTCTTTGTTGATCCTCTGTCTAGATGTTCTGTCCCTTGATGAGAGTGGTGAGTTGAAGTCTCCAACTATTATGGTATATGAGTCTATTTCCCTTTTCAGTGTTTGCAGTATATTCCTCACATATTTTGGGGCATTCTGATTCGGTGCGTAAATATTTATGATTGTTATGTCTTCTTGTTTAATTGTTCCTTTTATTAGTATATAGTGTCCTTCTTTGTCTCTTTTAACTGTTTTACATTTGAAGTCTAATTTGTTGGATATTAGTATAGCCACTCCTGCTCTTTTCTGGTTGTTATTTGCATGAAATATCTTTTCCCAACCTTTCACTTTCAACCTATGTTTATCTTTGGGTCTAAGATGTGTTTCCTGTAGACAGCATATAGAAGGATCCTGTTTTTTAATCCATTCTGCCAATCTATGTCTTTTGATTGGGGAATTCAGTCCATTGACATTTAGTGTTATTACTGTTTGGATAATATTTTCCTCTAACATTTTGCCTTTTGTATTATATATATCATATCTGATTTTCCTTCTTTCTACACTCTTTTCCATATCTCTCTCTTCTGTCTTTTTGTATCTGACTCTAGTGCTCCCTTTAGTATTTCTTGCAGAGCTGGTCTCTTGGTCACAAATTCTCTCAGTGACTTTTTGTCTGAGAATGTTTTAATTTCTCCCTCATTTTTGAAGGATAATTTTGCTGGATATAGGAGTCTTGGTTGGCAGTTTTTCTCTTTTAGTATTTTAAATATATCATCCCACTGTCTTCTAGCTTCCATGGTTTCTGCTGAGAAATCTACACAAAGTCTTATTGGGTTTCCCTTGTATGTAATGGATTGTTTTTCTCTTGCTGCTTTCAAGATCTTCTCTTTCTCTTTGACCTCTGACATTCTAACTAGTAAGTGTCTTGGAGAACGCCTATTTGGGTCTAATCTCTTTGGGGTGCGCTGCACTTCTTGGATCTGTAATTTTAGGTCTTTCATAAGAGTTGGGAAATTTTCAGTGAAAATTTCTTCCATTAGTTTTTCTCCTCCTTTTCCCTTCTCTTCTCCTTCTGGGACACCCACAACACGTATATTTGTGCGGTTCATATTGTCCTTGAGTTCCCTGATACCCTGTTCAAATTTTTCCATTCTTTTCCCGATAGTTTCTGTTTCTTTTTGGATTCAGATGTTCCATCCTCCAAATCACTAATTCTATCTTCTGTCTCTTTAAATCTATCATTGTAGCTATCCATTATTTTTTCTATGTTTGCTACTTTATCCTTCACTTCCATAAGTTCTGCGATTTGTTTTTTCAGTTTTTCTATTTCTTCTTTATGTTCAGCCCATGTCCTCTTCATGTCCTCCCTCAATTTATCGATTTCATTTTTGAAGAGGTTTTCCATTTCTGTTCGTATATTCAGGATTAGTTGTCTCAGCTCTTGTGTCTCATTTGAGCTATTGGTTTGTTCCTTTGACTGGGCCATATTCTCAATCTTTTGAGCGTGGACAGTTATCTTCTGCTGCTGGCGTCTGGGCATTTATTCAGATTTCTCTTGGTGTTGGACCCAGCAAGGTTGTAATATTTTTCTGTGAAATCTCTGGGTTCTGTTTTTCTTATCCTGCCCAGTAGGTGGCGCTCGTGGCACACGTTTGTCTGCGGGTCCCACCAGTTAAAGGTGCTGTGGGACCTTAAACTTTGGAAAACCCTCGCCGTCCTGGGGGTTCGCTAGCCGAAACGGCTTGAGCCGGCCCGGGGTCCGAACGCAGGGAGGGTTGCTGGTCGCCGCAGCCAGGGAAAGAGCCCGTCCGAATTTCCTAGTCGGCCCTGGGCAACAAGCGTGGCGGGAGGGCGCCAGCGGCAGCGGCCCGCCCGAGAGAGTGCACGTTCCCCGGGAGTCACGGGTTTGGAAGGGGCCTCCCCAACCCGTCACCGTTCTCCGCGGCCTGGGGTTTTCCGATCCAATTCTCTCAGTTGGTCCGGGGGCTGCGCGTGGTGTGGGCGCCAGCCGTCTTTGTTTCAGGGGACCGCCTCTCCAATTCTCCCAGCCGGCCCGGGAAGGGGGAAGGGAGAGACTCCGGCCGCTTGCCACCCCGCCCGGTAAGGCCCGCGCGCCTCGGCGATCTCACCCGAGCTGCTTCTCTCAGCCAGCCAGCCGTTCCAGGATGGGGTACGCTGTCTTTTTTATCTCTGTTGTGGCTTTGGGCGCTTTCTGTATCGTTTCTACTCCCCTAGTAGGTGTCCTGGAGAAGAAACTAAGATCCGCGCGTCTTACTAAGCCGCCATCTTCCAGGAAGTCTCCTAGAGATAGCATTTTAATGATACACTATAATTTGGAATAACACACCGCATCCATAGGAATTACACTTACTTGTCAACTACTTAATGCAATGGAAACAAAAAGCAATTATAGAGGATGGGGGAGATGTTGTTTAGCAGGTAAACATGTGAAAAAAAAGAATTGGATCTATAGCAGTAATTTGACATGGCGACCATGGAAACTGAAAGTGTCCCAGGCAGCCCTTATTTAGATACTTGGGCTCTGTTTTGGATGAGACAGACTGGACAAACTGTATTTAGCTCCTGGAATCCCTCTCTAAGAGATAATCTGACAAGGTGACATACTGGAAAAGGCAGGGCTTTGGATAGTGAATGGAGTAAGGATACAAACTGGAGTGAAACTGTCCAATTCCAAAGTTTGTGATCTTTTGTTTATGCCATGCTACAAATTCATGTCCAGTGAAAAGTTACAATTGTAGACTTTGTCATTCACTTTGTAATAAAATGCTTTCCCTGTGAGATACACACTGATGATGTAGTTGAGTAACAAAGATGCATGCACTACAGGGTAGTACAACATCCAGCCCCTAGCTGGGTGCATGTTTGCATGTGCGTGTGAATATGAGTTCATGAATGGTATGTTTGCAAGTTATCCATGCCCAGTGAATCTGGAGGAACAAAGAGCTCTGTGAAATTCTTAAAATTATATCACCAAAGCAGCCACCTCTCACAAGGGCAGCATCAGAGAAATACCTACAGAGAATAGCAATTACCACTTTCTAAAATAGTCTAATTAGTGCAAAAACTTATTTAACTAGCAACCAAATAAGATTTTCATTTTAACACCTTATTAGCAATCATATTTTATGCATAGAATCATTCAACATAGTTTTGAGCAAAGCTGGAAATTAAAAAAATCAAGTAAATAGAAATATTCCTGATGCATTGAAACAGCTTCGGATATTTAACTTTCTAAAAGTTACTTCCAATATTCACCACCCAGCAATTGCAGCTGAGTGATAAAAACCATGGCAGAGACTGGGGAAAAGGAGATTATCAAGTATGAATAGTTAATTTGAGTACTTCCCTCCAACTCAGTAGGTGTTATGCATTTGAGTTAACAGTCTTATGCTTAACAACCAGAATAATATTTTTGAGGAAAGTGGGATATAGCAGTCCCAGATTAGTGTTTTTCCCCTTTGGATGGCATTATTTCATTTATTCATATTTATCTAAAAGTAAGAGAAGCTAAGCTGGAAACATCTTGCTCCCCATGCTCTGGCTCCATTTTTGGGTTGGATTCAAAGGTTAAAGCCTCCCTTGTCTGTTACCATGGTACCATTGATCTCCAGCCTCTTGCCAAAATGCTGGCTGCATGATGGCCCCATGCTGCACTCCCCCACAGTCTCAGGCTTGAGGTCCTCCTCTGCATCATGTGCAGTGCACTGTGCTTTGAGTACTTTAATAAAGAGCCAATCCTGCTGGGTCTCTGATTTTCAGAACCTGAGACTACAGATTGTGGAGCAGGGTGGCCTTTGGGCTTCTTGAACAAAGAGTCAATTCTCCTGGGTCTCTTGCAGAACCTGGCATTTCTGCCTGGGCAAAAGGGATGGGCTTTGAAGTTCATCAAGAAAGTTCATCAATCTGGCTGGGACTTTTACTTGAAGACCATGAATTAGCTGTGCGTCGGCTCCTTCCCAATTTTTGCTGTGGATTGGATTCCTTTGTGGAGGAACTGGAGTCAGTACTTTTATGAGGGGAAGAACTTCTATCCCCTGGGCTTCTCTGGTCTTTTCTTACCACTACTGATTCCATAGCAGCTGAAAACCAACAAAAGGATAAGGTTAAGTTTGACTTGACCTCCCCCGTTCTCTGGTGATGGGCCTGTCTTCTTTGGGAACAATGTCTTTTTCCTTTTATTCTCTTTGTGTTTTGCTCTTAAGTCAGGGGATCTTCTAGCCAGAGACTCCTATTCACCCAAGTAGCATATACTTTTCAAGATTGAGACAAGTGATTCTGATATTGGACATGTAGCTGTTTCTGCAGGAAGTTTGTCAATGGTCTCTGCTTCTGTGATAATCACATTCATGCCATTCCCTGGAGAGAAACTGGTGGCTCCTGCTGACATGCTGGAAATATCCCCAGATAACAATGATGTGCTTTCAGCACTTATTACAAACTTGTGAAGACCCTCTGAGGATATGTCAGAAGTACCTGAGATGGTCATGTTGTTTCTGTTTCCTCACGGATCCAGGAAGGCTCCTCCTGCTAGTGCTCTGTTTATCTGCCTTGAGTTGGCATGCCAACTTCATCCCACCAGCCCTCCAACCCTGCCAGTAGACCAGAAGAGGTAGCCTCAAATACTTCAGGAATCATATGAAGCCTCCTGTTTCTGACTTTATATATATTTTTAATTAGAGAAGTTGCAGGTTTACAGGAAAATTATGCAGAATATACAGAGTTCACATATACCCAACCCTTAGACACATGGTTTTCCTTATTATTCCCTTTGCTTTAGTGTGATAACTTCGTTACAATTAATGAAACAATATTATTGCAATTACACTTTTACCTATAATCCAAGTTTATATTAGGATTCTCTGTGTCATACAGTTCTATGGGTTTTTTAAAATTATTCTGATTACATATATGCAACCTAAAATTTACCCTTTTAATCATATTCAAATATATAATTAAGTATTAAGTGGTGTTAATTACATTCATAACATGTGCTACCACCATGATCATCCATTGCCAAAACTTCTCCATCACACCAAACAAAAATTATGAACTAATTAAGCATTAATTCTCCATTCTGCACTCCCACCCATGCTCTTGTTCCTGATACTAATTATTTCATATAAGTGAGACCACACTACATTTACCTTTTATGTCTGACTTATTTCATGGAACATGAACAAGCCTGGGAAAGCAGGCTTATCCAGGTTGTAGCATAAATACAACTTCATTCCCTTTCGTGGCTAAATGCTATTCCATCATATGTATATACCACATTTTATTTATCCAATCATCTGCTTTTGGACACTTGGGTTGCCTCCATCTTTTGGCAATTGTGAGTAATGCCACTACAAATGTTGATGTGAAAATATCAGCATCAGTATGGTGTCCAGTCTTACCCCAAACATGGCTAGTGACCCTATCTCCAAGCAATGGGCTGAAGCACTTTCTCTGAACAATGGGGTATGAATCTCACCCCCTCAAAGCACCAGTGCAGATTGCCTTCCCTTTCCAAGTTCAGAGGAGGACCTGGCCTTTCCAGACCCACAATTTCACATACACAAGTAGCTCACTTTCTTAGCCCAAGGAGATTTTTGGAGGGGTCCATACCTTGTCCTCCATAGTTCTGCTCTTGAAGTCATTCTTCCTTCAGTTTATCACCTTCAGTCCAGGATGATAGTGGTTCTGTTCATACAAATTTTGCAAAACTCTTAGTTGGCTTTGCATGCAGTTCCAGGGTGTCCAAATCATCAGACAATAGAACTTTCCAAAAATCTTTCCGGGTAACTGCACTTCCAGGCTTGTCTTCCACTGGAATGGCCAACTGGGCCCATGATCAAGCATACCCTTTTCAGCAAATGGTTGACTAAAACCTCACACTTCCCAGTAACTCAGAGAGGTCCCTGATGGAGTCACTATTGGCCCTAGTCTCAAAGCATGCTATGTGGATAGGTCAAAATTTTTCAGACCACAGTTTCTGGTTTCTTTATGCTTAAGAATTCCATTCTCATCTTACATCTTTCCTGTTGAATTTTACTATATACTAAGGAAAGAAACCAAGCTTTACTTTCCACACTCAGCTTCAAAATCTATTCAACTAAATAACTAAGTTTATTGCTCTAAAATTCTGTTCTTCACCAACATCAGAAGACAATTTCACCAAGTTCTCTGCCACTTCATAAAAAGGATCACCCTTCCTCCAGTTTCCAATAACACATTCATAGGCCTTTAGTGTCCATATTTCTACTGACAGTATCTTCAAAGCAATCTAGGTTTCATCCCTAACACCTCAAAATTTTGGGCAGCTTCTACCCATTACCCAATTTCAAAGCCATTTCCACATTTTTATGTATTTGCCATAGTTGCACCCCACTTTTCAGTTCTAAAAACACTTTAGTTTTCTAGCTGCTAGAACAAATACCATAAAATGGGTTGGCTTAACAACAACAATATATTGGCTCACAGTTTCTGAGGCTAGAAGGCTTGCTCTTTCCCAGGGTCAGTGTCTTCTGGCTGGCCAGCAATCTTGACTTTTCCACCACATGGCAACATATATGGTGACATCTTCTTTATCTTCCAGGTTTCACTGATTTGCAACTTCTGACAATTCCCTGTGGCTTCTCTTTCTGCATTCAATTTCATTTGCTTATAAGGACTTCAGGCAGATTAAGACTCTCATACAGCACAGGTACATCTTAACTAATAACAACTTCAAAGGTCCTAATTACAAATGGGTTCACACCCACAGAACCAGGAGTTGGGGCCTGAATATGCCTTTTATGTAGGACATGATTCAGTCCCCAAAAGTACTAAAGTTGAAGAATAGATTGCATGGTTAAGATGCTGTAGAAGGCATTAACATTTCAAGTATAAGATTAAATGTACTATTTTTGGAAGTTCTGTAATTCAGTCTTAGGAGTAAGTACTTGGGAGAAGTATCTGAACCTCCCCAATGTGCAAGGCCTCCAAAGGTGGTATGTGAAGGATTGTGAACCCTTCCAAATGCAAGGAATTTTCCAGGTGAGCTTCAGAGAATAGCAAATGGCTTTGAATGTCCAATTCTAGAATCTCTGCCAAGACCTACCACTGGGTTCTTCTTGTCCTGTCTCAAATACAAGTGTATTCATTGTGTCCACAGCTGGAAAGACCTGGATAAAACTGTAATTCTCCACTGGTACTCTCAAGACTACTTAGGTTTTCCTAATAAGCAAAATAGTATTAAATATGAATGGGGACACAGTGTAGGTAAAAAGCATGGCCAGTAGCAAGCTCCAGGTGGAGCTGCTGTTTTCACGTTTATGGCTGTATATATTTACCAGTGTCAAGGGAAGCAGCCTGGTTAGTTCAAAGTTCTCATTTGGCCTATGGTTTCCTGCCTGGATAGCATGGCTAAGTCTAGTAGACTCTTCACAGCTTGCAGTTGATCCTGCCTGCAGGAGGACATCAAGTAGTGCCAGGTTGGGGCTGGTGGGCATGATGCTTACTGTCATCATTCAGACATAGCTGTCCAAATAGAACATTTCTTTTTTTCTGATCTGCTTAATGTATTTGAATATAATACACTCTCCCTTGTGGAGTTGTTGCACATTTTTCACATGGAAGTTTTAAACACCCAGGCTTTCGGTGGCATAATACTAACAGATTCTCTGCTCATGGCTATTTCTTATCACAACTGCTCACTGTTTCATCCTCCAATTTTATTACCATACCTTGCAGAACATCCTGCCTTCTCACCCCCACCCCCATGCCTTGGCTGCCAGGCAGTATCCCTCAAGGTTCTTTTAGCCTCAGAGTCTCTGGAGGGAGGGACAGTGGTCTCGAAGCGTCAGAGGATGGTGTAAAAGATGCCAATTATTAACACCTCCTCTACCCCACCCTGCTCTTCCACCGCCCCATACAGCCCCCCCCACCACTCTCAGCCTTTCCAGCCTGGACCCAGACATGCCCCACTGAGTGAGCTGAGAAGTGGGGATGCACACAAAACAAGACTCCCACCTATCACCTTGTCCCCCTCCCATCTAGTGTGACACAGCTGTCCAACCCAGCCTTTGCTTTTTGATCCACTGGTGAGCTGTTCCCTGAAATCCTGCAACTGCTCCTCTTCCTGTGGAGCTTCCAACTCAGCTTAAACCACCTTGCTTTTTATTCTTTCCTCATCATTGTGATCTGTCAGGTCATTCTGTCCACTGATGAGAGTGGTGAATTGAAGTCTCCAACTATTATGGTATTTGTGTCTATTTCCCTTTTCAGTGTTTGCAGTGTATTCCTCATGTATTTTGGGGCATTCTGGTTCGGTGCGTAAATATTTATGATTGTTATGTCTTCTTGTTTAATTGTTCCTTTTATTAGTATATAGTGTCCATCTTTGTCTCTTTTAACTGTTTTACATTTGAAGTCTAACTTGTTGGATATTAGTATAGCCACTCCTGCTATTTTCTGGTTGTTATTTGCATGAAATATCTTTTCCCAACCTTTCACTTTCAACCTATGTTTATCTTTGGGTCTAAGATGTGTTTCCTGTAGACAGCATATAGAAGGATCCTGTTTTTTAATCCATTCTGCCATTCTATGTCTTTTGATTGGGGAATTCAGTCCATTAACATTTAGTGTTATTACTGTTTGCATAATATTTTCCTCTACCATTTTGTCTTTTGTATTATATATATCATATCTGACTTTCCTTCTTTCTACTCTCTTCTCCATGCCTCTCTCTTCTGTCTTTTCGGTTCTGACTCTAGTGCTCCCTTTAGTATTTCTTGCAGAGCTGGTCTCTTGGTCACAAATTCTCTCAGTGACTTTTTGTCTGAGAATGTTTTAATTTCTCCCTCATTTTTGAAGGACAATTTTGCTGGATATAGGAGTCTTGGTTGGCAGTTTTTCTCTTTTAGTAATTTAAATATATCATCCCACTGTCTTCTAGCCTCCATGGTTTCTGCTGAGAAATCTACACATAGTCTTATTGGGTTTCCCTTGTATGTGATGGATTGTTTTTCTCTTGCTGCTTTCAAGATCCTCTCTTTCTCTTTGACCTCTGACATTCTAACTAGTAAGTGTCTTGGAGAACGCCTATTTGGGTCTAATCTCTTTGGGGTGCGCTGCACTTCTTGGATCTGTAATTTTAGGTCTTTCATAAGAGTTGGGAAATTTTCAGTGATAATTTCTTCCATTAGTTTTTCTCCTCCTTTTCCCTTCTCTTCTCCTTCTGGGACACCCACAACACGTATATTTGTGCGCTTCATATTGTCCTTCAGTTCCCTGATCCCCTGCTCAAATTTTTCCATTCTTTTCCCGATAGTTTCTGTTTGTTTTTGGAATTCAGATGTTCCATCCTCCAGTTCACTAATTCTAGCTTCTGTCTCTTTGAATCTATCATTGTAGGTATCCATTGTTTTTTCTATTTTTCTACTTTGTCCTTCACTTCCATAAGTTCTGTGTTTTGTTTTTTCAGTTTTTCTATTTCTTCTTTATGTTCAGCCCATGTCTTCTTCATGTCCTCCCTCAATTTATCGATTTCGTTTTTGAAGAGGTTTTCCATTTCTGTTCGTATATTCAGCATTAGTTGTCTCAGCTCCTGTATCTCATTTGAACTATTGGTTTGTTTCTTTGACTGGGCCATATCTTCAATTTTCGAGCGTCATCCATTATTTCTGCTGGTGTCTGGGCATTTGATCAGATTTCCCTGGGTATTGGATCCAAACATTTGGAAGATTTTTCTGTGAAATCTCTGGGTTCTGTTTTTCTTATCCTGCCCAGTAGGTGGTGCTCGTGGCACACGTTTGTCTGCGGGTCCCACCAGTAAAAGGTGCTGTGGGACCTTTAACTTTGGAAAACTCTCGCCGTCAGGGAGGTTCACTAGCCGAAGCGGCTTGGAAGAGTGCAAGCCGGCCCGGGGTCCGAACGTGGGGAGGGTTGCTGGCCGCCGCAGCCTGGGAAAGCGCCCTTCCGAATTTCCTAGTTGGCCCGGGGCGCCAAGCATGGCGGGAGGGCGCCAGCGGCAGTGGCCCGCCCGGGAGAGTGCACGTTCCCGGGGAGTCACGGGTTTGGGAGGGGCCTCCCCCACCCGTCACTGTTCTCCGTGGCCTGGGGATTTCCGATCCAATTCTCTCAGTTGGTCCGGGGGCCGCGCGTGGTGTGGGTGCCAGCCGCCGCAGTTTCAGGGGACCGCCTCTCCAATTCTCCCAGCCGGCCCGGGAAGGGGGAAGGGAGTTACTCCGGCCGCTTGCCGCCCCGCCCGGTGAAGCCTGCGCACCTCGGCGATCTCACCCGAGCGGCTTCTCTCAGCCAGCCAGCCGTTCCAGGATGGGGTACGCTGTCTTTTTTATCTCTGTTGTGGCTTTGGGCGCTGTTCTGTATCGTTTCTACTCCCCTAGTAGCTGTCCTGGAGAAGAAACTAAGATCCGCGCGTCTTACTAAGCCGCCATCTTCTGGGGGCAGTTTATCTTGCAGCAATAGACAATGGGGCAGCTTCTCCACTGGGTCACAGTGAGAAAAAAGGAGCTAATGAATGCCAAATGCCTGGGACACAGAGGCAATTAATAAATGTCCTTTCCTCTCTTTTTAGTTCAGATACAGATGGAATAAAACTGAATATGATAGCACAAGGACTTCACCTTTTTTAAAATTTTTTTCTCCCTCTCTGTTAGTATCTAGCTGTTGCTTATTGTCATGTGAATATTCTTCAAGTCTCAAAAATAAAGCCAAAATGTTAGAATAGAGTTCTGTAATTGCCCTTCTATATTTAATGACACAGGATTCTGTGGTTCAATCGTGATGTCACCACTGCTGATGATGGGATCCTTTCATGCTTACATCATATTTGAAATTCTTTGGGTAGATGGCACTGTAAATTTAATGCTTTAGTCAAGTCACACCCAAGTATGGGTTTTGCATAAACTCTCAGAGGCCTGGCCTCTGAGAGTGTTATCTGAAGGCAAAAGAAAGACTGAAAAAATAAAATAAAGCACGCTTTATAAAATAAAGCTTTTGCTCTTGTGACATAATGATATAAATATAGACATCTGAATTGAGTTCTCATTTTCTTGTTACAGAGTTTAATTATTGAAAATCTAAGTAAAGACCCATGAGAATTCATCTCAGGTCATGAATGAGACTCCCCATTTCTGTGCAGCCCTATATTTCCCAGCACCTCTCAGCTAAAGATGTGAACATTCAGTACCTAATCAGTTTCTCCAGCCATAAAATTATCAAAATAGCAAAACCCAAGTTCTGTGGAAATATAATTCAAAGAGTAGGACACCTGTCAGTTTGTAGCTATTTCCGGGTCCGTCTTCAGAGTCAGCACGCCACTGCTTGCACTCTGACATCCTACAGGATCTGACTAAGCATTCTGTACCAGAGTCTATGAATAAGGGGATCCCCCAATCCCCTTTGGATCCATTGATTTTGGATCCAACCAAAATCAATAACCTGCTTCCCCCGCAGTGGTGCCTGAGTCCCTAGGCAGCCCTGTGGGAGAGGAGACGCAGTTCCTCACATCAGGGCGCATGGCAGCACATGGGGGCACCCACTGGCCAAGCCCTGCAGGCTGAGCCCCAGGGCCCAGAGGGGTGCACTTCTCAACCGAGGTTGCCGGCTGTCCTTTCCTTCCCCTTCTGAGATCTGCCGAGGTCAGGATATCAGGCTGGGGGATCACGGGTCTGATCCAGGTTGGAAAGCCTAATGTTCCTTGTTCCTTGCCACCCTGAGTTTACTTTTGAAGGAGTTTATTCAGGTGCCCTTGAACAGGGATGCACCTTCTAGCTTCTGAGCACCAGTCTTCACACTGCCTTTAACGGGCTCAGGCAGTGGGCCCAGGCTGCACTTCAGACGGCGTCCGCACACGCGCTGGCCGCAGCTAGGTTGTGGCTGTCGCCTGCATGTGCGCGTCTCCCCACCTGCCCAGCCTGGAATCACGGAGCTGCCGTTTCGTCCCTGCGTGCGGAGGTCAGGCTGTAGGAAGAAGGCGGAGAGGGGCTGAGCGGGCCTGCCGGCCAGAACGTAACTGCCAGAAAATGAAGGGAGCCGGGGGCGGACCCTGGGCGGGGAAGGGCACAGGCGGCGGCGGGGACGCGGCGACGCGGGGAAGGAGCAGAGGCTCCGGGACCCCCGCCGCGGACCTCGCGTCCACGTGGAGCCCACCCCTGCCTCCCGGCCGCGGGCGCTGCCACAGTCGGTGCGCTGAGGGCTCCCGAGGCCGGGCCCAGACAAGACTGACTTACCGCAAACTTCAGATTTTGCGTCTATCACACAGCAGCGGTCCTGGCATCCCTGTACGCAGAGCCAAAAGGCGGAAGGCGCCCGCACACTTGCGGCCGGATGACTCGAGAAGCAGGTAGGTAAAAATTAAGACCGTGAGCTGTGCTGTGCATGTTTTGGGAATTGAGGTCCTATGAATTCAGTTTGCGGTGTGTGTATGCATTTGCTGGGTTAGTGGGAATGGAATATATGTATTCAAATGTGTGGGCTGGTGGTGTTGGTGTAGATATTTGGGGATAAGGAGTCATGAGGTTTTTTGAGTGTACCTGGGGCTCAGTCGTTTTGCAAAGTGTGAGGGGCAATGCATATATATCAAGGATTTAGGGTTATTTATTTGTAAATTGAGGCTTTGGGAACTTTTTTTACATGTGTGTGTTTATGAATTTTAGAGATTTTTCTGTATTTAATTGTTGGTTTGTCAAAGTTTACTGCCTATGCATATAGGCAGTGTCAGGAAATGTGTCTGTGTATATTAGCTTATAGGGTCTGGGTGTTTTGTATATTTGTGGGGTTGGGGAGATTGTTTCATTGTATTTAGTATATGCTGAATGTTGAAGATGTTCATGTGATTTTCAGGAGTTGTGTGTGTATAGGTCTTTGAGTGTAGCTGTAACACTATTTTGTGTAGCAGGTATATGTAAATGTTAGATGGAAGGACTGTAGGGTGTCATGACTGTGAGGATTATGGATATGTAGGTAGTTTGGGGAGGTGTGTGTTTTGAGGGGAATAGAGTGGTACTTTTGGGTATTTGTAGTGTGCTGGAAAATTTTGGTTATAACTGAGGTCTCTCTATATTGAGTGTATTGTGTATTCAAGGATCACAGCAGTTTGGATGTAAATCTTCAAAAGCTATGAATTTGAATTTAACAGTAGGGAATGATTAGTTTGTTTTCTGGGAAGTTAGTGTTTATGTACCTGAGGTAGTGATGGGGATGTGTTTTTATACATGGAAGTAAATAGCTTAGTTTGCCTGGGCTACTATCACAAATACTACAAAATGTGTTGCCTTAAAAAACAAGTATTCTTCAGTCACTGGTTTGAGGCTAGAACTCCAAATAAAGGTTTGAACAAGGGATACTTTCTCCTGAAAGTGTATAGTGTGGTGCTGACTGCCACAAATTATTGAATGCATTTCTACCTCCTGTCACCTGGCAATGTCCTCTCCTTTCTAACTTTTCTGACTTCCCAGTTCTCTTTATATGGCCTCTAACAATCCAGAATAAGGTCCACCCTCATTGACTTGGGCCATATGTTAACTTAAAATAA
Organism: Tamandua tetradactyla; assembly: GCF_023851605.1. Taxonomy (NCBI): domain Eukaryota; kingdom Metazoa; phylum Chordata; class Mammalia; order Pilosa; family Myrmecophagidae; genus Tamandua; species Tamandua tetradactyla. The sequence continues at coordinate 121,180 of NW_027518261.1, forward strand.
CATCTTCAAGAGATTCTATTTACAATGGGTTCATAGCCACAGAAAAATGAATTGAGATTAAAAATATGCCTGAGTTGAGGTATATAACTCAATATATCACAGTAGAGTAATTGTATATCTCTATATTGGGGTATGTGATATGATTACATGTAAGAATGGGGACGTGGGAGTAGGGGTATGTAATTACAGACATGGAAGTGGTTTCGCATATACTCGTATTTGGTTGGCTGGAGATATTGATTTGTTTCTTCAGTGTTTGTACTGGTTTGTGTGTACATATAGGATTGGCTGGGTGATTTATATAAATTTATGTATTTTATATATATTTATTCATAGGATCTATGGGGTAAGGATTTTTAGCAGTGTTCTTCTTGGGAAAATACTAGGGTTTTCACATGTCTTTTGGGGAATATTTGAGTATTGGGAAGGTGTAATTGTTCTCTTCATAGATGGGGATGTATTTAAATTTGAGGGGTGTACATCTTCAGTGATTGGGAATATTTGAGTGAATATATATCATTTTCATTGTATGTGGGGAAGTTGTGTTTTTGTATTAGCGATACTACAAGATTCTTGGTTTTTGTATGTATTTATCTGAGTGTGGACTGTTATTCAAGGGTAGTGTATAAATGTTCATTGGGTAATAAGGTGTTCACTGAATCTTTTTTGTCTTTTTTTCTGGAATGTAATGTTTTAAATTGGTGCTGTTGCTTGTATTTTTTTCGGTGTCAGTTGGGTGATCTTGTATGTGATTGATGTCTACAGGTTGTCTGTAGTTATGTGTTCATTTGGGTAAATGAAGTTCACAAAGTTTATATTCTTTGGTATGTGGAAATTTTATCATGGTACTAGAAACTAATAGGTGATATAGGTTGTATGGATAATAAGAAATTTTGAAGTATGGGTATATTATAGATGTGAAATTGAGTGTGGGTTTATTGCGGCATGAAGCATGAGATAAAACTTTGGGTACTTGGTGGTTTTAGAGAGTCTTGTGTGTATGTGATTTCTAGTGTAAACATACCAGTAGTATGTTGGTTGTTCATGTTTGTATTCAAGTAAATGTCTTGTGCATGTGCAGTTGTAAGAGTAGCATGTGAGTATTCAGAATGGGTAGATATTGAGTGTAAATATTTAGGTATGATAGGTTGTATGTCTGTGTATTTATTGTATGGATTGGATCTGGCATCTGTCTCCAGGATTTATGATGGTTTGTGGGTTCTGGAGATAGGTAGGGTAGTATTGTTTTTATTTGTAGGGTGGAAATTGAGGGTCTAGCCAAGGTCTGTGTCCATCCTGTGCACACATTCCTATGAAAGGAAATAGTTTTGTTGGAGCTGGTTGTTACTAACTTCAGATCATTGATGATGCATAACTTTTCTCAGCTCTGTGATCAGTAATGTCAGATTGATAGTCTGAAATTGGCCAAGGTGGGAATATTTATTCCACCAATCTCTCTTCTGAAGAGATTAACTTTATTGTACATTTACCTGGGAAGTGTTTGGGTGTATTGGGGTGTGAGTATGAGGGCATGGGTCTCATCAGGATATATGTGTAGATCAAGAACCTTCAGGCAACATTGTAATAGGTATATTGGTGGCTGTAAGTGAATTGTGAGTGGGACAGTTGTAGGGTTTGTGTCCTTATAAGTATGCATCTGCCCTGGCAGTCAGCGGTTTTAAAGTACGGGGCTTCCTGGACAGGAACTCAGATAGGTCAAATCCTTTCCCAGGCATGAACCTGGCTGCAGTTGGCTTCTTCATAGCATAACTGGTGGACAAGAATGCAGTCCACTCAGGGTTTTGTTTGGAAAACCTGTAGAGCCATGAGTCCCCATACCAACCATCTACTCCCAGGGTGGTTAATATTGCATAAAAAACAAGTGAGTGGTGTCATAAGTTCTTAGCCAACCCATCTACATGGAAACTAGAGGCTTTAGGGATAGACATGACCTCCAGATTTTGGTAACATTGGGAGAACAGTGGCAGCTCTGTCCCTGAGGACTGGAAGATGAGGGGAGCTAAGATCTGGTGACACTGGGGAAATTCAGCTAGGAGGAAATATGACTCTGATTCTCTTGAATATCTTGGACATGGACTGGTTTCTTATTTGAATGCTCAGAATATTCTTAGCACCTAAGAACTCTAAGCTCACCTAACCTTCTTGTATTT